>NW_020837945.1:18003013-18091816 GCF_003676395.1 Aethalodelphis obliquidens
GTCTTTGACAGACACCTTTTTTACATTTTGTTATCTCCCTCCTTCTCGGAAGGGGGCCGGACATCCTGGAAATTTACCCATTATCTAAGAAGCCCCTATTGTCTGGAGAGTTCTTAATCATTAGCTGGAACAATGTCCCTTGAGTCCCACACACCCTCTACAGATTAATATTTTCTTCTTCTAACGATGTCATTGTAGCTTTCAAAATGTTCTCTGCTGAAGTTTTATATATTTTAAATTTAGAGTTTTTATATACCACTTGAGATTTTCTTAAACGATGTTTTAAAGGAAAGTTTGGATTTCTTAGGATCACTTTTTTTTTTTTTAATTTCTGGGAAGTCATAAGTGGAATGACAAGCATTTTATGGTGACTTCCTCAAGGACATAATATTCTTAAGATGAGTTATGAAAAATTAAGATTTTGCCTTTGACTCAGTGGGTAATTTTGATTCAAATTCCATCACCAAATGCCATCAGAAAGTGTTAATTCCTGGCAGGCTATTCTCTTGAGAAAGTGATCATTATGTGTCAAAAAAAAGACACTATATATATGTACATGTTTTGTGTCCTCTGAGGCATGCTTACCTTGAAAGAAACCAAAGCTCTTTTCTATTTTGCAGTAGAGCTGTGTCAGGACAAAATCATGGTATTTTAGCTAAATATTTCTGTAATATTTTTCTGATTATAAGTAATATCTTCTCATTATGGAATATTTGGAAAATATGAAAACTATGCAATGGAAAATAAAAATCACTTGAAGCGTAGATATAAATAGCATTAACATTTCAGGGAATTTCCTTTCAGTCTCTCTGTGTATGTATAAATATAGTTTATATTACTTATGCATTCATTTCTGTGTCTTGCCATTTTGCATAACATTATATTAATAGTGTTTCCATGTCATTAAAAAACATCAAAAGTACCATCTCTAATGAACGTAAAATGCTACATTGATGGCCATTTTCTTTGGTAGCAGTTTTATTGAGATATAATTTATATACTTATATTCATATAATTCATCCATTTAAATTATACAATTCAGTGATTTTTAGTGTATTTACAGAGTTGTGCAACAATCACCATGAGCAATTCTAGAATATTGTCATTACTCTACCAAAAGAAAAAAATACCTTTTAGCTATAACCTCCAATGCCCCCAGCCCTCCAGCCCTAGGTAACCATTAATCTACTTCCTGTATAGGTATGTCTATTGGACATTTTATATAAATAAAATCATATATAATGTGATCTTTGTGACTGGCTTCCTTCACTTAGAATAATGTTTTCAATATTCATCCATGTAGCGTGTATCAGTACTTCATTCCTTTTTATGACCAAATAATAACCCATTGTAGTGGCTATGTTTTTAAGATAAGTCTTTATAAAGCAAGGATATTGGTTCTAGGCTTGTCACTCTTTGTTATAGAGTTTTACATAATAAAGAGGATCATTTTTTAAAACATTTTTTCAAGTCAAACATACTATTTTTTTCCCATTCTCAGATCTTCTTTCTTCTCCATTCATTCAACAAGTATTTATTTACAGACTACAGAATACCATGCTTTGTACAGGCTTTGTAAATACAATGTGAACAAAATTGACACAATCCCTGCTTTTACAATTCTGTGAAAAGCCCAACTTTAACAAATAGTGGTACAAGTAAAGATACAATCAAAATTTAAAACTGAGATAAGAGCTAGCAGCACCTTCCAGCCCCAGTCTACCAGGAACACAGCTGCAGTCGGACAAAGCTGGGTTTGTTGGCTTGTTGCTATAGGGAGAACACACTCCAGGGGGAACCATGGAGCATTTCAGTGAAAGAGCCTTCAGGGTGGGTGTTATAGAATTGGGGTTTATACTACAAGATTTTGGAGAACATTCAAGAAAGCATAGTTTTTCTCTGAACTGAGTGCTGTCAGAAAGTAAGGGCCATTCTATGATTGGGATGCCTCAACAATTTTTTTATCTAAAGGCAGGAGGAATGTAGCAGGGTAAAGCTATACTTAGTAAAGAAGCACCAGTCATTTACTTAGCTAAGAGAGGGAGGTATCTGATCGTTTTGTGATTTGGACTGTGCTCTTGATTTTGGCTATGCTCAGGCCGACATGACTAAGGAGTGGTCTTGTTTCGGTTTTGCTCCATCTTGGTCACAGGGTGGCCTCGTCTGATGTGTTCTGTGACATTCCTTATATTCAGCAGAACACCATGGCCTAGCTGTTAGAGCCAGGCCAGCTCAGCTGACAGCCATCACAGGTACTTTTGCCTTTCTCAGTACCCTCTTTTGGCCAGGGGTAGACAAAGTTGGCCTGCAATATATGAATATACAATATCCAGGTCATTATCATTACCACGATTTTGCCTATCAAGAGGTTTTTTGGAGAAGGTTGTCTATAGTTGCTCCTTTGTTAGAGGAGAAGTCATTGAATCATCTGATGTGACAATGGCTATGATTTTGGAAAGGATCCACTGGCCAGTTGTAACTCAGCCAATCACTCAGGGGAACATCTGGTGATTAGCCCTTGTAAGACAACCTGAAACAAGAGGTAAATAACCAAACAGAGCCCATGAAAATGTGTCCCAATATTCATCTGGGTCTTTTCTACAGACCTGGCTTGCTTTTTTCCAACTAGTCATGGATTTTATTTTACCTGATCTATAATATTTATAGGTGTGGTCATTGTGTTTATTATAAGCATAAACTGTCTTTTGGCTACCTAAAAGGAAATCAAATGCTATGCAAAGCCCATGATAAACCTAACTAATGAATTCAAACTCTTTTGTTGGACTTCCAAAGCAGAAGTTGTGTTCCCATAAACAGTAGTGATTTAAAAGGGTAGAGAATCAGCGGAAATATAAATATTGAAAATCTCAACAGAAGTGAACTTATGACTGTGCTCTGAAAATGGGAAACTTTTCAGGGTGGAGTTAAACAGCTGCTGAAAAGCTAGCTGGAGTGTCTCTGAAGAGAACAAACGGAATATTTTAGCCAAGATAGTCTCAATATTTATTCTTATTCTGAATGGGCTAGATTTCACTGGTAGGGTCGACAAGTCTGGCTGTGAAATTTGAAAGGCTCAACGCAGAATGAAAGCAGAGCCCATTTGTTCAAAAATTATTAAGAAATTCAAGATGGCAACAGCAAAGCATTAAGCCATCCTGGAATTCTAAGGGCAGGGCTGTGTGAGACTGAACAAATCCTGAGTCAATGAATAACTTCAGCACAAACGTTTCATTGATGTTAGGTCAAGGTCCAAGTTTTACAGGACTGAAATCTGAATTAATTGCATAAGGTATTCACCAGGAGGAACCTATAGAAAGGCATTTTGGTGGCCATGAGAATGCACCTTGCAGAACTCTAACTTAAGGGAGGGTAACTGTCCTAGGGCCCTAGCTGCTGCTCTCTGAAATCCATTGCTATGTTTGGCTCATCGCCAGCCAGTGAGTAAGCACTCCAGTGACACTAAGTGCCAACCCTAGGACGCAGGGAACTCTGTCATTGGGCACCTTTTCCTGTGGATTCCCCAGTGGCCTTGCTCAACCTCCCTTAGATTACACACTTGTCTAGGATGCTTTCATCCAATATTCTTTTCTTCTCCTTCACTCAGGCTCAGACTTTCATGGGATCTGATGGCTCTCCCAACCTCTACCTACCTCCTCCCCATTTTTTCTCACAGGCATTTGCCATAATAAATTTCTTTGGATCTGCTTCTTGGAGGACCTGGACTAATACAAATGGTACCGGATGGGATCTGAGAAAATAGGTGGTAATAAGGGGAATGGCTCACACATTGCTCAGCAGATGAGAACAATGTATCCTTCTTGGTAGATAGGTCAGGGATAGTCCCTTACACGTGGCAGTGGTCAGTTGTTAATGATTGCATCGACAGTGACCTAGAACAATGTTCTGATACAGTCATTTGAAAAATATGGGGGAAACAATGCCTGTGAAGACAGAAAAACTGCAAATTTGGGGTTAACTGATTACTGCAAAGGTGCATTGATGCCCTGCAGAAGGAGAATGAGAAATTGAGAGCTGCCAATAGGCAGTTAGTGGCTAAATGTGAGAGATGGAGTTTAGGTGGGAGCTCACAAAACAGTCCTCATCTCCTTCAGTGGATAGACAGACCAATAGCACAGCAGGTAGAAGACCAAAGGATCCAAGTCTCTGAGCTCAGGGATATCAAAACACTCAGCCAAAGCAAGCTGTTATATGAAAGTCAAGGCCCTGGAGGGAAAATTCTGGAACTGTGAAACATGAGCTAGAGACATCTGGCTGGATGCTGCTGATGATGTTTACCAAGCATCCTGCTCTGGACCCTCTGGGCTTGCAGAGGTGGCCCATCTTTCTTTGGTGAGAGCTAATACTTCCGCTGTGCTAGAATATCTACAGAAACCTCTCCACCACAGCACAACAGACTTCCTGTCAGGAGATGCCCCATCTTCTCTCCTGGACACTAGGTCGGTAACTACTGTCAAACCCCAGCCTAAAAGAGCTAGGGATATGATGGTCCTGATAAAATAGGAAAGAAACTATATGATGAAAGAATTGCTGGAATTAACTGGCACATACTGGTCAGAGATAGGGGAGTACCCTGAGATTGGATTTTAAGGGTACTTGATCAAGGGAACCAGAATTTAAGACTGGATAAGCAAGAACTCCTTGACTTGGGGGTCATTGCTCTGGGACTTAGCATTTAAAATTCAACCATCTACTTCAGAGGTAGGGCAAATTTTGCTAGGATTACTTTTAGAAACCTGGAATAAAATGACAGCCAAATCTCAATGAAGTGGAAATGTCTGATTTCCCTGGAACATATCAGAGAAGGGAATATGGGTGCTGAGAAGAGGGTATGCTGAAATGGCTATCTGTTGCAATGCCAGACACCAACAGGACCCAGGAGAGGAGAGAGGACCCACCATTCACCAAGGCCATCAGTAATGTGATGGTGATAGGGGGTACAAGCATCACTAAGAATTTCCTTGTGGCCTCCTCTGCAGGCAAGGGATGGTAGTAGGAGTTGTAGTCACAAAGTTAGGGTAATTAATACCTATGGAGATGATGGACCCTGAAGAAGTAGAGACCAGATGGAAGCACTTGATGGCCACAAACCAAGAGGCCACAATTACTAAAGTGAGCAGCAGGGTGGAAGGACAAACAAGGGACAATGATCCACTGAAATTCTTGGAGCTGTTTAACCAACATGTTTGTGTTTCTAGGGGCAAGGTAGACAGGCAGTCAACAGATGTTGTTTGTGATCTAAAACCAAAGGAACAAGAACTGAAGAACAGGAAGATAATCATAGTTTCAAAAAAAGTGACCTCTGCAAAGATCCCACAATTTATTGATTGAAGAAGTGGGTGAGCCCCTACAGTGAAGAGCCCTGGAACACCATGGTGAGCATATACCATAACTATTCCCCTAAGTTTTAGCCTCAAGGGACCTATGTCCACCTCCTCAGGTCATAGTATGCTGGGAAAAGGAAAATATAAACACATTGAGGAACGTTGAACACAGGTTATGGGTTGACATTGATGCTGAAGGACCCAAAGCATTATTGTGCTCCCCTCCATTAGAGTAGGGAGCCTATGGATCCATGTAATATATAGAGTCCTGCCTTATAGTGAGCCCAGTGCATCCATGGGCCACTAAGTAGCCATTTCCCCAGTGCCTGAGTGCATGATTGGAATTGATATATATGGCAATCGGAGTAACTCTTCTATCAGGTCTCTTCTCTATGAAGTAAAAGCCACCATAGTGGGGAAAGCCAAACATAAATCTGCAATTGCTCCACAATCCCCTCAACACTGGCCAAGATAGTAAATCAGAAACAGAATCTAATCTCCAGAGAAATGGTAGAGACATGAATAAAGACCTAAAGCGTACAAGGTTGGTTTCACCTGTCATAAATCCATTTAATTCTCCAGAGCAGACCCTGCAGAATACGGATGGACCCCAGAGAATGACTGTAGACTGGTGTACACTTCACTGTGCAGTAGCAGTGACCCAGTTGCTGGGCCAGACATGGTTTAACTGCTAGAGCAGGTTAATAAGGTCCAGAGAACATGGTACTCAGCCATTAATTTGGCAAACTCATTATTTTCCTTTCCAGTTTTAAAAGAGGATCTGAACTATTTGGGGACAGATAAAAAATATTTATTTACAGCCTTTCCTCAAGGCTATGTTAATGCTCTTATCCTCAGTCATAATACGGTACAGAGATCCCGACTGCCTGGACATACCTCTGAATACCACATTTATTCACTACATTGATGTTATCATGCTGATTGGATAGAAAAGGCAAGAAATGGCTGGTGTGCTGGAGGCCTTGGAGAGACACATGTGTTCCAGAGGATGGGAGATAGCCCCTATTAAGATTTGGGACTGGCCACTTCAGTGAAATTTTTAGGGGTCCAGTAGTCTGGAACAATGATGGACTAAAAGTTAAAGACAAATTGCTGCCTCTTGCATCCTCTATCACAAACAAGGAAGCACAGAGCCTGGCAGGCCTCTTTGGTTTCTGCACGCAATGCATTTCTTCTGCCTAAAAAGAAGGCTGCCAACTTTGAGCTGGGACCAGAGCAGGAAAGGGTCTGCATGGTGTTGGAGACATCACCGGTAGGAGAAGATGCAATATGGCACTCATGACAAATTCCACTGAGAGAATAACAACACAGTTTCCTGGGTTTGTGAAACAAGGTCATGCCATTCATAACAAAGAATTACAGTCTTTGAGAAATAGCTTTTGACATATTCCTGAGCCTTGGTAGAGATGAAGTGCTCAACCATGGAGTACCAAGTTACTGTGTGTCCAGAAATGCTCACTATGAACTGGATTCTCTCAGACCCACCATGTCATAAATGGGTCAGACAGGCTCATCAGCAAACTATAATAAGATGAAAATGGTATTCTTGGAATGAGTCCAAGCAGGACTAGATGACAGAGGAAGCTTCAGGTGGCTCGGACCCCCATATTACCCATAGTTGTGCCCCTCCCCTGACTTTCACTCAGGATTGCATGAAGGGACCCATACAACCAGCTGAAAGATGAGGAAAAAGCCCAAGCTTTGTTTATAGGTGGATTGGTTCAGTACATGGGTACAAGCCAAAAATGAACAGTTGCTGAATTACAGAGACGTATAAAGGTGGCCTTGAAAAATAGAAAGGGAAATTCTTCCCAATAGACTGACCTGTGAACAGTACACTAAGTCTTTCGCTTTGTGTGGAAAGAAAAGAGGCCCAAGGTGAGAATATGTACAGATTTCCATTGAGTGGCCAAAGATGTCTGGTCAAGGACCTGGAAAGAAAAACACTGGGAGAACAGAGACAAGAATGTCTAACATAGAGGCCTGTGGAGGACTTATGAGAGAGGGTACTAAGTGTGAACTAAATGTTAAAGATCATAAAAACACCCACCGGGGGAAAGGGACTGAACAACCAAGCAGACAAAATGACTTGGCTGGTGATGTCCACCTGTCTTTCTCATTGGTCACCCCAGTACTGCATGATGGGCAGAATAGTCATGGTGGTGGAGATGGAGCACAACAGCCTGGACTCTCATGTGCCAAAATAGGTCTGGCTGCTGCTGTCCCTGAATGTCCAAATGGTCCACAAAGGAAACCAGCCCTAAGATCCTGATGTATTAGCTTGCTAGAGCAACCATAACAAAATATCACACACTGAGCAACTTAACCAACAGAAATGTATTATCTCACAGTTCTGGAGGCTAGTACCTGAGATCAAGATGTCGGCAGGACTGGTTCCGCCTGAGGCCTGTGAAGAAGAACCTGCCTCTCTCCCAGCTTCTGGTGGTTTGCTGGCAGTCTTTGGCATTTCTTGGCTTGTAGAAGCATCCCTGATCTCTACCTTCATCTTCACATAGTGCTCTGTCCATCCTGTGTATCTGTGTGCAAACTTCTTTTTATGAAGACACCAGCCCTATTGGATTAAGAGCCCACCCTACTCCAGTATGACCTTATCTTATCTAACTACATATACAATGACTCTATTTCCAAATAAGATCCCATTCTGAGATACTGGAGATTAGGACTTCAACACATGAAATTTGGGGGGGATGGGGGTGTGGGCACAATTCAACCCTTCACACCCTGATAGAGCATAATTCCTCAAGAAGATCAACCAGACTCTTGATGGTGAGTTAATTACATTGGACCTCTTCTGTCATGGAGGACAGCAGTTTGTCAGGACAGACCCCTATCAGATATTGGTTTGCCTTTCCTGAACAGAACTTCAGCTAGCATTCCTATTTGGGGGCTTATTGGAAGCCTGATTCACAGCCATGGAATCTGGCTCAACATAGCTAACAACCAGATCACAGGAGTGACCCAGGACAATCCCCTGCCATGCCATCCAGAGGCAGCTGGAATGTAGAATGCTGGAATAGCTTCTAAAAGTGCAACTGAAGCTCCAGTTCTGAGAAATCACTCTGATTAATGGGGTGCCATCCTTTAGGACAGAGAGTGTCGATTATATCAGAGCCTCCAGGAAAGGTCTCAATCCATTCTGAGAATAGACAATTACCAAAACATATTCATAGCTCCTGTAATTCGTATTCATTTCTTATTTATACAGCCTTATCAAACTTATGGTGCTGGTAGGTAGGACATGTATTGCAAACATCTTTGGAAATACTCTTAAAATTACCTCACTAATGTTGAGTCAATATCACTGCCAATTTATCTTTGCTGTTACAGATAATATCCTGAAGTATTTTTATTAAACTCCACAATTATTATCTCCATCTTCTTAAGTAATAGAAAAGCATGTAAAAAATCTTTATTTTGTTTTCATAAGAATTTTCTACAGAAGTTAGGAAGCACTACAATATTTGAAGTCAAGGACTAGCCCCAAATCACTCTCACTTTTAGTGTAAATATTTGCTCTTTTATCTTTTTCTAGCTGGCAAGGACAATTAAATTCATGATTTGAACTGATTTAATTTTGGGGAGTGGCTTATATTTCAGTAACTCAGATCTGTTATAACATAAGCTGCTTGGTAATTTTCAGTTTTCCTTTTTAAGCTAAGCCGTCAACAAAGTTAAATTAGAGATACTCAAGGCAGTCTCATTTAATGAGTCTCTGCAGGACTTGGAGAGTTTCCTAAGAGGTGAACAATCATGGCATTCTCCTTCTTCCGGGCTTACAGTGTTGCAGCAATGGGTAGTGATGTGTGAAGGGAAAGAAGGTAACTAGCTGAGAAATTCTGGGTGTGTTCTGTCAGTAGAAGAGTCTGCATAAGAAATGATTAATCTTAACGAAGACCCTAAAAAGACATCAGCTGAAGCTTTCACAAGATTTGCCACTGCTTCTATAGCTCTTGGACGGATCGAATATACCTTGACTATTGCATCTAATGAAAGACTGAATAAGGCAATGGGCTTTTGATGACTTCTATGTATTGATTTAGTACCCTGAGTGGATTGGATGTTTGCGTCCCCCCAGAATTCATATATTGAAATTCTAATTCCCTGTGTGACTGTATTTGGAGTAAGGAAGTAGTTATGGTAAATAAGCTCATGAGAGTTGGTCCTTGACCCAAAAGAGTTAGTGTCCTTATAAGAATAGACACCAGAGAGTTTGACTTCTCTCTCTATTCCCATGTGCATTCACCAAGGAAAGGCCATGTGAGCACACAGTGAGAAGGCAGCCATCTGCAAGCCAGGAAAGAGTCCTCACCAGAAACAGCCATGCTGGCATGATGATTTCAGATTTCCAGCCTCCATAACTGTGAGAAGGTAAATTTCTGCTGTTTAAGCCATCCGGTCTGTGGTATTTTGTCATGGCAGACTAATACAGTACAAATCCTGTCTAGAGTTCTCATGAATAAAAATATAAAGTGTTTAGAAATCAAGAATTCTAAAAACAAAGCATTTTCATAGTCACTTATTGTGCCATTCTTGCACTTAAAACATGAGTATCAACAGAGTATATAAGGGACAGAAGGAACCTCTGCTAATCTGGGCATAAAATAACTTAGTCATATTACAGAAAAAAAGATGTAAATGTCCACGTTACTCCTTTTGTACATTTAGTGGTGAGAGATTTCTTTGACTGAAGTAACAAACTTTTTTTCTCCATAAACAAGAGAAAGCTGGAGGATAGATAAAGTAGAGTTCAAGTCTCCAGCTAAGCCTACTGAACTGGAATCCTTAGGTGTGGAGCCCAATATCTGCATTTTTAATAAGCTCCTCCAGTGATTCTTTGCACGTTAAAATTTGAGATGTAATCCCTGTATGGAATAAAGGGATGGAGGAATGAAGAGGTAGTGGGTCAGGAGAGAGAAGAAAGGATTTGAATAGAGATAAAAAGATTGTGACCCAAAAGACTGATTCTTATGTGGCTATTTCTGAGAAAGAGGGATTTTACAACTTCCTTCAAAACCCACCATGAAGTTATCAGCTCTAGCTGGCACCCCTAATAAATGTTCAACTGTCAAGACTTTAGTATAGATAGAATTCTACTTTAAAAAAGAAAAACAGTGCAAATCCTGCGAGAACTTATATATATGAATAAACCAGAAAATATCAACAGAAGCAGGAAATTTCATTGAAATTCTACTATTGGCTTGAATGATTGCAAGCTTAGCAAAACAAAAAACAAAAAAAAAAACACTGAGCATGAATATGAAATATAAGACAAAGGCAGCGGATGTTCTATTCATTGGAATCTGAATATTGGTTTTGTTGCTCTTTACATCTTTCTGGAGGAATCAATCCAAGATGGTGAGTCTATATAAGTCAAAACCAGATACACTTAGGGGGAGACACGCAAATGTAGTGTGAACTCAGGCTTCTGGGGTAATGTAGTGCCCATCCCAAAGGTATGTGAGGTGTTTCTGCCAACATGCACTCTACCATATCGGTGATCATTTATAAGAGAGGGTGACTGAAAGAACAGATTTATGTCCACATCAACTCTGGGCCATGTGGCTGAAGAGGGCCTGGGGACAAGGTTACATTGTGACATTGTTGAGTCCTAGGAACCTTTGCTTTAGTGGTCCCTTGTCTCCATAAAAGAACATCAAAAATTATATTTTATGACTATGCTGGTATATAGACAAATTTAATCCAAGGTGAATTCATTACTATGTATGTATGTATTATTATATTCATATTTTTTATCTGATTCAAAGGAAATCAAACATTCCCTGAAAGTATCATGGGCCCTAGGCACTATAGGGTATCTCTTCTGTCTATAGGATAAATCAACCCTGACCAGAAGAAATAGCAGTGATCAGAGAAAAACTACAGTGAGAGAAGACCCAAAGTCCCAGACTGAAAAGTCTTAGTGCTCAGGGAGAACAGAAGAAAGATTATTTTAAAGAAAAGAAGGGAAATAAAGAGTGATGAGCAGGTAAACAGCTCCTTAGGAGGAGGGGAAAAAAAAGCCCTCATTTGTAGCTTTGGCAATTTCTGTGCTGTAAATACTCTCCCTATGGCTGATTGTAATCTACTAATGGTTTAATAACCAGTTTGAAAAATTCCTGGATATTTATCAGCCCACTCTCGTTAGCCTGCACAAGCACACCACTTCAGAGGACTGTTATCAGTCTGCAGAACATTCTACTTTTTCTGAGGAAACCCACCAAAGCACCCTGAAATGATGTAAGCAGACGTCAGGACCAGTCTTACGCTCGGTCATATGAAAGCCTCCAGCCTTCTTCTACCTATTGCTAACAATAGCCTAAAAATCACTCCAAAATTAGGGAGACCTAAAAATTCAAACTAAACCGTAACCTAATCTTTCGTTATTATCAGTCAAGAAGTAACTCTAACATCATATTCTTTTCTTTTTAATAGACGTTGGATATTAGAACCCAGACACTTCCTAGCGTTGTTTTCTGAACGTGTACGGAAGAAAAACATCTGCGGACACCCTAAGGTTGAACTTTTTCAACCAGAAATTTGTCTTGAGAGCTATCTGTCCTTGCTTTCTGCATGGACCTAGAGAACCCAGGTCCGAGGTCACTTTATGGTCAATAGTTGCAACCTTCTTCGCAGCTGTGGTTTCAGTAAACAATTGTGTCTGAGTGTTTTACGCCAATATTACCCCGAATAAGTAAACCTTTTTTTCCTCAATGAAGAGCATTTCCAGATGGTTTCTAGCGAATATTAATAATGGAAGTTTCCACAAATGATAATGCCCTTGAGGAGGACAGCTGACCTTTGTTTCTATAGAAACCACACCATGGTATTTCAGTGTCTTAAAAACAGGAATTATACATATAATTATATATAATAAATATTAATACAATATAAATATTAAAAACATATATATCATATATATTATACACACACAATTTTCATTTTTAATGGCTGCTGTAAAAAATTGCCAGTGTTTACTGCCTTAAAAACATACAAATTTAATATCTTACACTTCTGGAGGTCAGAAGTCCAAAATCACTCTCACAAAGTACCAGAAAGGCTGGTTCCTCCAGCAGGCTCTAGGGGAGAACCCATTTCCCACTCTTTTTCAGAGTCTAGTCACAGTCTGCCTTCCTTAGCTCCTGTGTCCTTCCTCACATCACTCAGTCTCTTGCTTCCATCCTCGCATCTGCTGCTGACTCTGATCCTCCTGCTTCCCTTATGCAAGGACAGGGATGGTTAATTTTATGTGTCACATTGACTGGGCCACAGGGTGCCCAGATATTTGGTTAAACGTGATTTCTGGATACGTCTACAGGGTGTTTCTGGGTGAGATTAACATTTGAATCAGTCAACTGAATAAAGCAGGTTGCCCTCTCCCAAATGGGTGGGCCTTGTCCAATCAGTTGAAGGCCTGGATAGAATAAAAGTCTAAGTTAGGAAGAATTTCTTCTCTCCGTCTCTTTTCAAGCCTGAACATCTTCCCCCAACTTTGGACTTAGGCTTGGACGGGAACTTATACCACCAGCTTTCCAGGTTCTTAGGTTTTTGGATTTTTACTAGAACTACTCTCTCAAGTCTATACTTCTCAGCCTCTATAATCACATAAGCCAATGTATATATATATATATATATATATATATATATATATATATATATATATATATCCTTGAATACAAGGTCTGTTATGATTACACTGGTCCTGCCAAGATAATCCACCCTAATTTTCTCATCTCAAAATCTTTAACTTAATCACATCTGCAAAATCCCTTTTGCCACATAAAGTAACATTCGCAGAGATTAGGACTTGGGTATCTCTGTGGGGTATTATTCATCCTAATACACACATGCACACACACACACAAACGAGTACAAAAACTAGCAAATAAGTTTAATTTTAATTTGTCTGACTTTTGTGTGTTTAATCTAAGTATTACAATTATAACAGAAACCAAATAGCTTTCAAATTTCTACCATAAAAAATAAATTTTGTGGGGCTTTAGCAGATTGCTTTAGCTTCTAATTACAATGAAACATTTATCTAAAATCTCTGTAACAAGAGTCTCCAAAGACTTCATGAATATTATCTTAATTGTATTCTTGCAACATCCAAATGAGACAGAGCAGATGTCAGGTATTTTATGATAACAAATACATTACAAAGTCCAAGCTTTTGAAATAAAGGAAGATGACTTATTAAAACCTTCTAAGTATCTCCGATTTACTGATAACTTTTAATGCAGAAGGAAATGAATAGGTGTCTGACGTTCTACTCATGGTTTAACTGCAAATACCTAGATTAGGTAAGCAATTGTTATTGGTTCCTAACTAAAAAAAAAGTTGCAGAATATAAAACATATACACTATTTTCATATTTAGCATCTCATTAAGACCCATGTTTCTCTATTTTTTTTTTAGTTTATTTATTTATTTTTGGCTGTGTTGGGTCTTTGTTTCTGTGCGAGGGCTTTCTCTAGTTGTGGCGAGCGGGGGCCACTCTTCATCGCGGTGCGCGGGCCTCTCACTGGCGCAGCCTCTCTTGTTGCGGAGCACAGGCTCCAGACGTGCAGTCTCAGTAGTTGTGGCTGACCGGCCTAGTTTCTCCATGGCATGTGGGATCTTCCCAGACCAGTGTTCGAACCCGTGTCCCCTGCATTGGCAGGCAGATTCTCAACCACTGTGCCACCAGGGAAGCCCCTCTCTATTATTTTTAAAGTCCCAATCAAATCATAACAGATCATACCAGAAATTCATGTTACATGCAGTTATAAGATTTAAACTCAATATCAGTTATTACACATGTCAAAGCAAATTAACATCCAGTAGTTCACATAAAAATAGACTTCTCTCCCCTAAAACTTTGCCATTTCTCAACTTCTCAACCATTTGTTTCAATATACTGTAAATTCCCAGAATCAACTTTCTCTCATTCCTCTTGGTATTCTAGAACTTTCCTGCTAATGTTTACAATGTTAGATAAATTCTGCTAATGAAGTTTATACGTTCAGAATCCAGGAGGGTCAAATTTATTTCTTTATTTGCTTCTCTTAGTGAAAAGCCTAAATCTCCTACTTTCCCTTTAACATTTTCCTGGATCTCTTTTAACCAGCTCTTAATTGGCAATTGAGATGTTATTTTATATATTTTTATCCCTAATCCTTGTCTATCCATTTGAAATGGCACTATCAAAACAGGCTTCCCCGAAATAGCATCTCCCTCTACTCCCTAGAAAGAGCCAGAGCTTCTACCATGATTATTTGGGGGGGGAGGTGCACACGCACACGTATGTGCATGAATTATCTTGTTTTGCAATTTTGTGGCTGTATATATGAATGTATTTCCTGAGACTCTACTGTTTGCTTTAGAGATTAGGGAATTCCCATTCTAAAAATGACCAACTTTTTCTTCTTGGTACATCCCAGGACGGTCCTTCGTCTACGTATTCTTGTTCGCGAGCCATCGTTGCCTGGGCTGCTGTTCAGGCTTCATCTTATTTCTTCCTCCAGCTTCTCATGCCTTCCCTCTCCGTGCCAGAGCTCCATGGGTGGCCTGCTGTCATCGCCCTCTGCACCTGTCCCAATTAGCAGGCCTGAGACGCCGCCAACACACCCTCCGTGCCGGTGACTGGCTGCGGTGTGTGACCTCATTGCTGGGAAGGCTGCGCTCTGACGGTATGTGGTGTCTAGACACCATTTGTTGGAACTGCTTGGTGAGCAAAAGCTCTGGTGCTGGAAGTTTCTCACAGCTGTGTCCAAAAGTTACTCATCAGAAGTTTGACAGCTGGGATTGGGTCATACATCTGTACACCCTCAGTGCTCATCGCGGGACTGGGACACTTAGTCAGCATTCAGAAATGTTTGTTGAATTAATAGCAGTTTGGAGGCAAATTGATTTTCTGCTATGACCACAAAATCTAGGATAGGCTTGTGATGAAGGGCATGTATGCCGAAGGCAGAAGGACATTGGGTTCAAATCCTGACTCCACCACTTTCCAGCCAGATGACATTGGGCAAGTTTTACTCCCACCCTGTGCCTCTGTTTCCTGACTTGTTAAATGGGGACAACAGTCATCCCGCCTAATTGGATCGTGATTACTAGAAGAGCTTATACATTCTTTTAAAAAGATTGAAATATAGTTGATTTACAATGTTGTGTTAGTTTCAGGTATATAGCACATTTAGTTTTACATATATATATATATATATATATATATATATATATATATTCTTTTTCTGATTCTTTTCCTTTATAGGTGATTATAAAATATTCAGTACAGTTCCCTGTGCTATACAGTAGGTCCTTTTTGGTTACCTATTTTATATATAGTAGTGTGTGGATGTTAATCCCAACCTCCTAATTTATCCCTCTCCCCTTTTCCCCTTTGGTAACCATAAGTTTGTTTTCTATGTCTGTGCATCTAGAAAAGCTTATACTTGGAAAGCTCTTAACAAATCACTGGGCACAGGGTTAAAGCTCCAAAAATGCTATATGTTTATCCTCATCACATTTCATCTGCAATGTCTCAGGCCGGCTGTCATAATTTTCTCAGTCTGATGTTCTACAAACATGACATTATGTTACACACTAGTTTTAAAATATCACAGGTAAATAATTTAGCAAAAATATTTCCTCCTCTGCCTGTGCTGAAGGTGTTAAACGGACTGTAGGAATGACTTTCACCACACAGGGAACTGGGTGTCAGCAGCCCCAGTGCTCCCAGCAAAGAAAGCAGGGGAGAGGCTCAGAGGGTTGGTCTTCCTTCCAAGTCTTACGTTATAAAGGAAAGGACACTGAGATCCATAAATACGAACAAACCGCACCCCCTTCTCCTTAAACTAAGGGAGCCTATTATGACTCAACTTGTTGTCAGAAGCTATTTTACTAAAGGTGGAAAACAACAAAGTAGGCAGCAGAAACATAATCTTGAACGCAATAACTATTAGCTAAAATTTAACGTGCCCCCCCCTTCCCCAAAAGTACCTCTGAAGTGTTTCTGGCAGAAAGAGAAATAAGCTGCTGGAAGTTGAATGAGGAGGGGCTGAGGGAATGGTCTTTTCCTCAAAAAAAGCGAGGAAGAAGAAAGCAACCCTAGAGAGGGCTGTGCTGGGAGAACTCGGACAGGCTGACACCGCCAGGTACTGCAGGAACCTGAAGAAGCTGGCACTTTTTCACCTCCCCGCCCCCCAGGGCAAGGGGCTACCCAGCGTTTTTCAGTATTGATAGGACCCATCTCCTTCCCGCATTCTCAGCTGGGGGTGCTTTCTGAGAGTAGAGGCCATGGACTATTTATTACTTTTTAACTAAATTAGTTTTACCTTCAGGGCCGTAATTCCTTGCCCTTCCTGCCCCACATTTGTGCGCGCGTGTGCGCACACACACCTGTCAGTTTTGTTTCTGGACTGTATGCACTGCTTAGTTGTATGGTATGTAGAATAACCACAGAGAATTTACTATGTGGAGTGACTTAGGAAAGGAACAGAGGTAAGGATTTCAGGCTACTAACCTTGTGTTCAATTTGGTCATATTTTACCAGGTGGCACCCAGTGTCATTGGCTGAGCCTCCCGCATACCGCGAAGTATGGCTTCTGCAATCACCATATCATGGAATCATCTTGGATCTATATATGCAATATGGATAATTTCACTACCAGCAGCGGTAATATAGAAGGACAAAAGGAGAAGGCAAATTTTGTGTTATCGTTAAATTACAAGTTAAAAATAAACTTCCTAATACAACCACGAGGTGGCGCATTTAACCCAGAATCAGCTACTACTACATCAGTAATATTTTATTTTTATGCAGGCTTTTTTACTGTTTTGGGAAGGACTCTAAAGCTGAAATAAAAGAGAATATCATGTCTCAAAAATATTAATTTTAAACAAAATTCTGTGAGCTATACTAGCGTATAATTCCCTAAAACATGAGCTGCATTTTTAAAAAGTCTTAATGGCCATGCTGCAAGTAATCCTAGACAACTTAATGAGCCAAGTGATAGATTTATTAAACCTACATCTTGAAATGGATAGATTTGTAGAACGAAGGAATTGTAAACAAAATAACAAGGCTGGATTTTCTGTGGCACTCAAGTTGACTCATAAGGAACCTAATTCCTAAATGTTCGCAGTTATATTAATCCAAACCGATTTTCATTATTCTAGTTGTTTTGAAGACTGCGTTTTAAAGTCAAGATGTTATGTTTACCACATATGAGAAAACCTCTTCCAAGGCAAACGTCTTTTAAAAGGACTAATTTCAGCTGAGTTGATGTTGATTCTATGAAAACAAATAATAATGTATCTTGAATGTGCTTAAAGCACAGGTAGAAACCGACCTATTCTATTGCCTTTTTAAAGGAAATTTAAAGGAAATTTAAAAATCAATTTAAGTAAGAAATGTTGGTTTCTTTTTTGAAACCTAGCACTAGGCTTTGAGAATGTGACCAGCACTAAGTCACGAGAAGGGTCATGTCAGTTCCAACGTACAGTCTGCATGTTCCCAGCAACACAGGGCAGCATGGGGGTTGCAGAAGCCACATTTTGTAAGCTGGAGCAAATCACACTGGGTGCATCCTGGTGAAATCTAACCAAATAGGATATCAAAAGCATTCTCAGAAAAGGCTCAGGTACCCTAAAGGGACTTTGGGAGAAGGCTTTCTTGGACATATGGGGTGGGGGAGTGGGTAGAAGGAGAAACATCACTGTCTTAGCTGGGAAGGCGTCACTTCTTAGCATGAAGTGACTCTAAGCACAGCTGGTTGGGCTTTATTTTCTACAGCATCAACATACCATCCTGGTATTTTTGCCTAAACCTCCTGCTTCTGCAGGATCATGAATTCTTTTGGAACTATGAGCTCTGTCTAGGGCTGAACACTGCCCCAGACCCCAAACAGACATCAGTTCTGCTTTATGGGCAAGGTGCAGGCTACTGAGAGCAAGAGGTGCACCCAGATGATGGAGAGCTGATGGAACTCCTCAATACAGGGATGGATGGTGCTCAGTGGACACTGGGACATCTGCAGGCTCTGCCATGGCGCCATCTAGTGCTGGAAAGCCTTACTGCAATCTCTTGATGGTTCTCGTTCTGATGGTGATCGACCACATGGGTGCTGGTCCCAGGACTTCCAAACCCCCTCATCTCCCCCAAACCTTGGATCTGAGACAGGAGAGTGACCCAGCTTCCTGGGAAGTCAAGAAGACCATAGGTACCTAACAGGAGAGTAAGAGGAGGTTTGTGGGGGTAAGGGAGCAGATGTATTGCTTAGTTTCTTAAACTTTTAATCCCTCAGTAAGACTTTGTAAAACAGCCAACTTTAATACTAATTCCAGCACCCTGCCCATTATCATAATAAAAAGGGCGGGGGAGGATACTTAGGTCTTTAATTCACTGTATTTTTTTTTTTTTTTTTGCTTTTAAATCAGATGTTGATTGCACCACTTCCTCAGAGTTATGTGGTGAACCACTGCAAGGGCCTAAAACCCACATTGGCTGGACCTCGAGTTATTGGCTCCATGGGAATCATGGGTAGAACCTTTTCCTACCTCTTCCTGGCTCTGGTGTGGGCTGTCATGGCTTTCAGCTTCATCGCTCCAATCTCTGCCTCTGTTATCATATGGCATTCTCTCTCTCCCTCTGTGTCTGTCTTTGCATCAGTCTTCCCTCTTCTTAGCAGTCAGTAGTCATACTGAGTTAGGGCCCACCCTGTGTTAATTTGTTTACATCTGCAAAGACTGTATTTCCAAACAAAGTCATATTCACAAGTACAGGGCTAGAACTTCAATATATCATTATAGGAGTCACAATTCAACCCATAAGACCATCCTAGCATTTTGGCTGAGGGGTGCCCAGTGCAAAATCATATATATACATATATATGTATATATATGTATATGTGTGTATATATATATTTTTAAACAATGCTTTGTAGTATTTATATTATTTTCTAAAGCATTTTCACTCCAGTTAACTAATCTTGTGTTCTGTAGAGTTCTCTGCGACACATAAGTCAATATAGTTTTCCCACACTTGCCAACAGAGGAGCCTCTGAGACATTTAGCAATTTTTCAAAGACTCTATATCAAGTTAGGAGTAAATTTGCTCTCTTTAGCATACTCCTCTCCAATGCTAAAACAAAAAACAAACAAAACTTTACAACAGCTCTGTGAATCAAATAACAGTGAATAATGCTGCCAGACATTTCAAAAGTCACGTCAATACGGACTTCCCTAGTGGTGCAATGGTTGGGAGTCTGCCTGCAGGAGACACGGGATTGATCCCTGGTCCGGGAGGATCCCACGTGCTGCTGAGGAACTGACCCGCGTGCCACAACTATTGAAGCCCGCGCTCTAGAGCCCGCGAGCCACAACTATTGAAGCCCGCGTGCCTAGACCCCGTGCTCCGCAGCAAGAGAAGCCACCGCAATGAGAAGCCCGTGCACCACAACGAAGAGTAACCCCCGCTTACCACAACTAGAGAAAGCCCACGTGCAACAATGAAGATGAAATGCAGCCAAAAATAAATAATACAAATAAACAAAAGTCACATCATGAATTTGAGCTTATCAAAGTGATAAGTACTTTTGCTAAAAAGCGAGAACAAATATGTAGGCCTCACTTGAATTCTACCTTAACATTTGACTTCAGTTTCAGACTATCCTTTTTTGGTGCTAAAATTCTGGAATTACTAAGGAGCTACGGTATTTTATACGGTTCCTAGGTGAAGGAGTAAAGTCCCAAATAACACTAATAAATGAAGGATTTTTTTTTAAACAACTTTATTGGAGTATAATTGCTTTACAATGGTGTGTTAGTTTCTGCTTTATAACAAAGTGAATCAGCTATACGTATACATATATCCCCATATCTCTTCCCTCTTGTGTTCCCTCCCACCCTCCCTATCCCACCCATCTAGGTGGTCACAAAGCACCGAGCTGATCTCCCTGTGCTATGCAGCTGCTTCCCACTAGCTATCAGTTTACATTTGGTAGTGTATCTATGTCCATGCCACTCTCTCACTTCATCCCAGCTTACCCTTCCCCCTCCCCATGTCCTCAAGTCCATTCTCTACATCTGCGTCTTTATACCTTTCTTGCCCCTAGGTTCTTCAGAACCATTTTGTGTGTGTGTGGATTCCATATATATGTGTTAGCATATGGTATTTGTTTTTCTCTTTCTGACTTACTTCACGATGTATAACAGTCTCTAGGTCCATCCACCTCACTACAAATAACTCCATTTCATTTCTTTCTATGGCTCAGTAATATTCCATTGTATATATGTGCCACATCTTCTTTACCCATTCATCTGTCAATGGTCACTTAGGTTGTTTCCATGTCCTGGCTATTGTAAATACAGCTGCAATGAACATTTTGGTACATGACTCTTTTTGAATTATGGTTTTCTCAGGGTATATGCCCAGTAGTGGTATTGCTGGGTCATATGGTAGTTCTATTTTTAGTTTTCTTAAGGAACCTCCATACTGTTCCCCATAGTGGCTGTATCAATTTACATTCCCACCAACAGTGCAAGAGGGTTCCCTTTTCTCCACACCCTCTCCAGCATTTATTGTTTGGAGATTTTTTGAAGATGGCCATTCTGACTTGTGTGAGGTAGTACCTCATTGTAGTTTCTGATTTGCATTTCTCTAATGATTAGTGATGCTGAGAATCCTTCCATGTGTTTGTTGGCAATCTGTATATCTTCTTTGCAGAAATGTCTATTTAGGTCTTCTGCCCATTTTTGGATTGGGTTGTTGTTTTTTATGATAATGAGCCGCATGAGCTGCTTGTATATTTTGCAGCAAAATCCTTTGTCACTTGCTTCATTTGCAATTATTTTCTCCCATTCTGAGAGTTGTCTATTCATCTTGTTTATAGTTTCCTTTGCTGTGCAAAAGCTTTTAAGTTTCATTAGATCTCATTTGTTTATTTTTGTCTCTATTTCCATTTCTCTAGGAGGTGGGTCAAAAAGGATCTTGCTGTGATTTATGTCATAGAGTGTTCTGCTTAAGTTTTTCTCTAAGAGTTTTACAGTGTCTGGCCTTACATTTAGGTCTTTAATCCATTCTGAGTTTATTTTTGTGTATGGTGTTAGGGATTGTAATAATTTGAGTCCTTTTTTTTTTTTTACATCTTTATTGGAGTATAATTGCTTTACAGCGGTGGGTTATTTTCTGCTTTATAACAAAGTGAATCATTTATACATATACATATGTTTCCATATCTCTTCCCTCTTTCGTCTCCCTCCCTCCCACCCTCCCTATCCACCACTCCAGGCAGTCACAAAGCACCGAGCTGATCTCCCTCTGCTATGCGGCTGCTTCCCACTAGCTACATATTTTATATTTGGTAGAGTATATATGTCCATGCCACTCTCTCGCTTTGTCACAGCTTACCCTTCCTGCTCCCCATATCCTCAACTCCATTCTCTAGTAGGTCTGTGTCTTTATTCCTGTCTTACCCCTAGGTTCTTCATGACATTTTTTTTTCTCAAATTCCATATATATGTGTTAGCATATGGTATTTGTTTTTCTCTTTCTGACTTACTTCACTCTGTATGACAGACTCTAGGTCTATCCACCTCATTAAAAATAGTTTCTAGATTTTTTGATGATGGCCATTCTGACTGGTGTGAGATGATATCTCATTGTAGTTTTGATTTGCATTTCTCTAATGATTAACGATGTTGAGCATTCTTTCGTGTGTTTGTTGGCAATCTGTATATCTTCATTGGAGAAATGTCTATTTATGTCTTCTGCTCATTTTTGGATTGGGTTGTTTGTTTTTTTGTTATTGAGCTGCATGTGCTGCTTATAAATTTTGGAGATTAATCCTTTGTCAGTTGCTTCATTTGCAAATATTTTCTCCCATTCTGAGGGTTGCCTTTTGGTCTTGATTATGGTTTCCTTTGCTGTGCAAAAGCTTTGAAGTTTCATTAGGTCCCATTTGTTTACTTTTGTTTTTACTTCCATTTCTCTAGGAGGTGGCTCAAAAAGGATCTTGCTGTGATTTATGTCATAGAGTGTTCTGCCTATGTTTTCCTCTAAGAGTTTGATACTTTCTGGCCTTACGTTTAGGTCTTTAATCCATTTTCAGCTTATTTTTGTGTATGGTGTTAGGGAGTGATCTAATCTCATACTTTTACATGTACCTGTCCAGTTTTCCCAGCACCACTTATTGAAGAGGCCCTCCTTTCTCCACTGTACATTCCTGCTTCCTTTATCAAAAATAAGGTGATCATGTGTGCGTGGGTTTATCTCTGGCCTTTCTATCCTATTCCCTTGATCTATCTTTCTGTTTTTGTGCCAGTACCATACTGTCTTGATTACTGTAGCTTTGTAGTATAGTCTGATGACTGGGAGCCTGATTCCTCCAGCTCCGTTTTTCTTTCTCAAGGATGCTTTGGCTATTTGGGGTCTTTTGTGTTTCCATACAAATTGTGAAATTTTTTGGTCTTGTTCTGTGAAAAATGCCAGTGGTAGTTTGATAGGGATTGCATTGAATCGGTAGATTGCTTTGGCTAGTATAGTCTTTTTCACAATGCTGATTCTTCCAATCCAAGAACATGGTATATCTCTCCACCTGTTTTTTATCATCTTTAATTTCTTTCATCAGTGTCTTATAATTTTCTGCATACAGGGTTTTGTCTCCTTAGGTAGTCTTATTCCTCGGTATTTTATTCTTTTTGTTACAATGGTAAATGGGATTGTTTCCTTAAATTCTCTTTCAGATTTTTCATCAGTAGTGCATAGGAATGCAAGAGATTTCCATGCATTAATTTTGTATCCTGCTACTTTAACAAATTCATTGATTAGCTCTTGTAGTTTTCTGGTAGCATCTTTAGGATTCTCTATGTACAGTATCATGTCATCTGCAAACAGTGACTTTTATTTCTTCTCTTCCAATTTGGATTCCTTTTATTTCTTTTTCTTCTATGATTGCTATGGCTAAAACTTCCAAAACTATGTTGAATAAGAATGGTGAGAGTGAATATCCTAGTCTTGTTGCTCATCTTAGAGGAAATGGTTTCAGTTTTACACCATTGAGAACGATTTTGGCTGTGGGTTTGTCATATATGGCCTTTATTATGCTGAGGTAACTTCCCTCTATGCCTACTTTCTGGAGGGTTTTTATCATAAATGGGTGATGTATTTTGTAGAAAGCTTTTTATGCATCTATTGAGATGATCATATGGTTTTTCTCCTTCAATTTTTTAATATGGTTTATCACATTGATTGATTTGCATATATTGAAGAATCCTTGCTTTCCTGGGATAAACTCCACTTGATCATGGTGTATGATCCTTTTAATGTGCTGTTGGATTCTGTTTGCTAGTATTTTGTTGAGGATTTTTGCATCTATGTTCATCAGTGATATTACCCTGTAGTTTTCTTTCTTTGTGAAATCTTTGTCTGGTTTTGGTATCAGGGTGATGGTGGCCTTGTAGAATGAGTTTGGGAGTGTTCCTCCCTCTGCTATATTTTGGAAGAGTTTGAGAAAGGTAGGTGTTAGCTCTTCTCTAACTGTTTGATAGGATTCGCCTGTGAAGCCATCTGGTCCTGGGTTTCTATTTGTTGGAAGACTTTTAATCACAATCTCAATTTCAGTGCTTGTGATTGGTCTGTTTATATTTTCTATTTCTTCCTGGTTCAGTCTTGGAAGGTTGTGATTTTCTAGTAATTTGTCCATTTCTTCCAGGTTGTCCATTTTATTGGCATATAGTTGCTTTGTATTTCTGCAGTGTCAGTTGTTACTTCCTTTTTCATTTCTAATTCTATTGATTTGAGCCTTTGCCCTTTTTTTCTTGATGAGTCTGGCTAATGGTTTATCAATTTTGTTTACCTTCTCAAAGAACCAGCTTTTAGTTTTATTGATCTTTGCTATCATTTCCTTCATTTCTTTTTCATTTATTTCTGATCTGATCTTTATGATTTCTTCTGCTAACTTTGTTTTTTTGTTTGTTTGTTTGTTTACGGTATGCGGGCCTCTCATTGTTGTGGCCTCTCCCGTTGCGGAGCACAAGCTCCAGACGTGGATGCGCAGGCTCAGCAGCCATGACTCACGGACCCAGCTGCTCCACGGCATGTGGGATCTTCCCAGACCGGGACACGAACCCGTGTCCCCTGCATCGGAAGGCAGACACTCAACCACTGCGCCACCAGGGAAGCCCACTTTGGGCTTTTTTTGATCTTCCTTCTCCAATTGCTTTAGGTGTAAGGTTAGGTTGTTTGAGATGTTTCTTCTTTCTTGCAGTAGGATTTTATTGCTCTAAACTTCCTTCTTAGAACAGCTTTTGCTGCATCCCATAAGTTTTGGGTCATCATACTTTCATTGTCATTTGTTTCTAGGTATTTTTTTTTATTTCATCTTTGATTTTTTCAGTTACCTCTTAGTCACTTAGCAATGTATTGTTTAGCCTCCATGTGTTTGTATTTTTTACAGAATTTTTTCCTGTAATTGATATCTAGTCTCATAGTGTTTTGGTCCAAAAGGATACGTGATACGATTTCAATTTTCTTAGATTTAACAAGGCTTGATTTGTGACCCAAGATATGATCTATCCTGGAGAATATTCCATGAACACTTGAGAAGAACGTGTATTCTTTTGTTTTTGGATGGAATGCCCGATAAATATCAATTATGACCATCTCTTTAATGTATCATTTAAAGCTTGTGATTCCTTATTTATTTTCATTTTGCAGCCATCCATTGGTGAAAGTGGGGTGTTAACATAGCCTACTATGTTTGTGTTACTGTCTATTTCCCCTTTTATGGCTGTTAGCATTTGCCTTATGTATTGAGGTGCTCCTATGTTGGGTGCATAAATATTTACAATTGTTATATCTTCCTCTTGGATTAATCCCTTGATCATTATGTAGTGTCCTTCTTTGTCTCTTCTAATAGTCTTTATTTTACAGTCTATTTTGTCTGATATGAGAATTGCTACTCCAGCTTTCTTTTGATTTCCATTTGCATGGAATACCTTTTTCCATCTCCTCACTTTCAGTCTGTATGTGTCCCTAGGTATGAAGTGGGTCTCTTGTAGACAGCACATATATGGGTCTTATTTTTGTATCCATTCACCCAGTCTATGTCTTTTGGTTGGAGCATTTAATCCATTTACATTTAAGGTAATTATCGATATGTATGGTCCTATTCCCCTTTTCTTAATTGTTTTGGGCTTGTTATTGTAGGTCTTTTCCTTCTCTTGTGTTTCCAGCCTAGAGAAGTTCCTTTATCATTTGTTGTAAATCTGGTTTTGTGGTGCTGAATTCTCTTAGCTTTTGCTTGTCTGTAAAGATTTTAATTTCTCCATTGAATCCAAATGAGATGCTTACTAAGTAGAGTAATCTTGGTTGTAGGTTTTTCTCTTTCATCACTTTAAATATGTCCTGCCTCTCCATTCTGGCTTACAGAGTATGTGCTGAAAGATCAGCTGTTAACCTTATGGGAATTCCCTTGTGTGTTATTTGTTGCTTTTCCCTTGCTGCTTTTAATATTTTTCTTTGTATTTAATTTTTGATAGTTTGATTAATATGTCTTGGGGTGTTTCTCCTTGGATTTATCCTGTATGGGACCCTGTGCACTTCCTGGACTTGATTGACTCTTTCCTTTCCCATATTAGGGAAGTTTTCAATTATAATCTCTTCAAATATTTTCTCAGTGCCTTTTTTTTTCTCTTCCTCTTTGGGACCCTTATAATTCGAATGTTGGTGTGTTTAATGTTGTCCCAGAAGTCTCTGTGACTGTCCTCAATTTTTTTTCATTCTTTTTTCTTTATTTTGCTCTGCAGTAGTTATTTCCACTATTTTATCTTCCAGGTCACTTATCCATTCTTCTGCCTCATTTATTCTATTTATTCCTTCTAGAGAATTTTTAATTTCATTTATTGTATTGTTCATCACTGTTTGTTTGCTCTTTAGTTCTTCTAGGTCCTTCTTAAACGTTTCTTGTATTTTCTCCAATCTATTTCCATGATTTTGGATCATCTTTACTATCATTATTCTGAATTCTTTTTCAGGTAGACTGCCTATTTCCTCTTCATTTGTTTGGTATGGTGGGTTTTTACCTTGCTCCTTCATCTGCTGTGTGTTTCTCTGTCTTCTCATGTTGCTTAACTTACTGTGTTTGGGGGTCTCCTTTTCACATGCTGCAGGTTCGTAATTCCCATTTCTTTTTCTTTTTTTTTTTTTTTTTTTGGTACATGGGCCTCTCACTGTTGTGGCCCTTCCTGCTGTGGAGCACAGACTCTGGACGTGCAGGCTCAGTGGCCATGACTCACGGGCCCAGACACTCTGTGACATGTGGGATCTTCCCAGACTGGGGCACGAACCTGCGTCCCCTGCATCGGCAGGCAGACTCTCAACCTCTGTGCCACCAAAGAAGCCCATCCCATTGTATTTTGATGTCTGTCCCCAGTGGCTAAGGTTGGTTCAGTGGGTTGTGTAGGCTTCCTGGTGTAGGGGACTGTTGCCTGTGTTCTCGTGGATAAGGCTGGATCTTGTCTTTCTGGTGAGCAGGACTGCTTCCCATGGTGTGTTTTGGGGTGTCTGTGACCTTATTATGATTTTAGGCAGCCTCTCTGCTAATGGGTGGGGTTGTGTTCCTGTCTTGGTAGTTGTTTGGTGTAGGGTGTCCAACACTGTAGCTTGCTGGTCGTTGAGTGGAGCTGTGTCTTAGCATTTAGATGGAGATCTCTGGGAGGACTTTTGCTGTTTGATATTACATGGAACTGGGAGGTCTCTGGTGGATCAATGTCCTGAAATCAGCTCTCCCATCTCAGAGGCCCAGGCCTGACACCTGGCCAGAGCACCAAGACCCTTTCAGCCACACAGCTCAGAAGAAAATTGAGAAAAAAAAGTAGGAAAGAAAGAAAAATAAAATTATATAAATTTATTTAAATTAAAAAAATATTAAAAATTAAAAAGTAATAAAAAGAAAGCAAGAAGAGAGCAACCATACCAAAAAACAAATCCACCAATGATAACACGTGCTAAAAGCTACACCAAAAAAATCAGACAGATAGAACCCTAGGACAAATTGTAAATGCAAAGCTATACAGACAAAATCACACAAAAAAGCATACACATACACACTCACAGAAAGAGAAAAAGGAAAAAAATATATATATATATATCTATATGTATATTAACAAAAAGGAAGAGAGCAACCAAATGAATAAATAAGTCTACCAGTGATAATAAATTCTAAATATTAAACTAAAAAAAGTAAACATAAAACCAGAAACAAATTAGATGCAGAAAGCAAACCCCAAGTCTACATTTGCTCCCAAAGTCCACCGCCTCAATTTTGGGATGATTCATTGTCTATTTAGGTATTCCAGAGATGCAGGGTACATCAAATTGATTATGGAGATTTAATCTGCTTCTCCTGAGGCTGCTGGGAGAGATTTCCTTTTCTCTTCTTTGTTCACACAGCTCCTGGGGTTCAGCTTTGGATTTGACCCCGCCTCTGCGTGCAGGTCACCTGAGGGCATCTGTTCCCACTCAGACAGGACGGGGTTAAAGGAGCAGCTGATTTGGGGTCTCTGGCTCACTCAGGCCAGGGGGAGGGAGGGGTATGGATGTGGGGCGAGCCTGCAGCAACAGAGACCAGCATGACATTGCAGCAGCCTGAGGTGCACCATGCATTCTCCCGGGGAAGTTGTCCCTGGATCACGGGACCCTGGCAGTGGCGGGCTGCACAGGCTCCCAGGAGGGGAGGTGTGGATAGTGATCTGTGCTTGCACACAGGCTTCTTGGTGGCTGCAGCAACAGCCTTAGTGTCTCATGCCTGTCACTGGGGTCTGCGCTGATAGCTACGGCTCGTGCCCATCTCTGGAGCTCATTTAGGCGGTGCTCTGAATCCCCTCTCCTAGCTCACCCTGAAACAATGGTCTCTTGTCTCTTAGGCAAGTCCAGACTTTTTCCTGGACTCCCTCCCAGCTAGCTGTGGCGCACTAGCCCCCTTCAGGCTGTATTCACGCAGCCAACCCCAGTCCTCTCCCTGGGATCCAACCGAAGCCCGAGCCTCAGCTCCTAGCCCCCGCCCACCCCGACGGGGGAGCAGCAAGCCTCTCAGGCTTGTGAGTGCTGGTTGGCAATGATTCCCTGTTTGGGAATCTCTCTGCTTTGCCCTCTGCACACCTATTGCTGCTCTCTCCTCTGTGGCTCCGAAACTTCCTCCCTACCCATCCCCTGTCTCCACCAGTGAATGGCCTTCCTAGTGTGTGGAAACTTTTCCTCCTTCACAGCTCCTTCCCCAAGGTGCAGGTCCTGTCCCTATTTTTTTGTCTTTGTTTTTTCTTTTTTCTTTTGCCCTATCCAGGTACGTGGGGAGTTTCTTGCCTTTTGGGAAGTCTGAGGTCATCTGCCAGCATTCAGTAGGTGTTCTGTATGAGTTGTTCCACGTGTAGGTGTATTTCTGATGTATTTGTAGGGAGGAAGGTGATCTCCACGTCTTACTCCTCTGCCGTCTTGAAGGTCTCCGAGGGATTACTTTTGAAATGTATTCAACTAAGTGTAAGAAATCAGCTTTGCACCGAAATTGAAATGAAGTATCAGGCAATATCATGAAAATGAAAAATTAGATTTTTTTGCTCTATTATTTTATTTAATCCTAAGTCATTGCAAAACATTAACAGAGTTTACAACGAAAACATTAAATTAATTAATTCAAAGTTGGAAGCACCTCATATAGATGGCCTAATTATCCATGAAGACGAGACAGCCATAATTTCTTTTAATTTAGTCATCACTAAGGGAGGTTATATTTACCTCTGACTCTAAATTCCACAAAGTTAAATCAGAAAAAGCTCAAATTGCACAATAATTAGTTATAATTATTTTAACTTAATAATAATTAATTTAACTCATGTATTTAAAACAAATAATTTGTTTCCATCTGATTTATGAACACTCCAATTATTTGCTTGGAAGTCAATTACACAGAATATAAAAAAGGCCAGAGGTAGGTATGTTGCTTTATTTTTAGAAAAATATGCAAGCAATCATTTGATTTCTAAAAGAAATCAATTCGTGTTTTCCCTATTGGTTGGACTGTGTTACAACAGTGAAGGGTGCTGGTGTAATGAACGTGGATTTGTCCAAGCTCTAGCTAGGAGGCAGTATTACATTGTGAGTAAGGGAGTGGCATCTGAGTTAGACAATTAGAGTCGCCTCTGAGTTAGCTCAACAATTTGCCTACCAT
Source organism: Aethalodelphis obliquidens (assembly GCF_003676395.1). Taxonomy (NCBI): domain Eukaryota; kingdom Metazoa; phylum Chordata; class Mammalia; order Artiodactyla; family Delphinidae; genus Aethalodelphis; species Aethalodelphis obliquidens. The sequence continues at coordinate 18,032,598 of NW_020837945.1, forward strand.
GAGCAAGTCATTTTATCTTTCTCAACTGTACACTAAGAATAATAATAGGCCTAAGTGTGGCAGAGAGAATACCATGAGTTTTCCAAACACTTTCATTTCCTGTGGACGTACAAGTAGACTCTACTTCCCAGCTCCCCTTGAATCAAACTGATGCTATTGCTAATTCTGGCCAGAAAAGGTGTATGCCAATTCTGAGTTTTGGCTCCTGAAATACCCCAGGAGCTGTTCACATTTTTTCTTCACTGGTTAGTCAGCTGCATGCAAATAACCCAGTGGAGGAAGTGGAGGCTTAGGGTAGAAATGGTAGAGATACTAGCTTGAAGAAGCCTGGAATCACTAGGTTCCAGAATCACTGCTTGAAGATAGGGAAATAAACACTGAGATTTGGGGGGTGCTTGGTACAGCAACTCACATATCCCAAATAATACACAACCTCATAAGTTTGACATAAGAACTAAAAGACATGACAATCATGGAATGTCTAGCATGTAGTAAATGTTCAATCATTGATGGATATTATTACTACTTAAAGGCAAAAGAAATATATAATGTCCTATTGCACATTATGGCCTTGTTAGTAGTTAAAATGTCTTGAGAAAAATAAAGAAATTGATTATATATATATCATCTATTCTAGAATGCATAAAATCACATTACTTAATGTAGTATAATATCACTTCTTATCCCCTGGCACAGGACCATCAGTATTCATTAAAGACTGAATGAATGGTAGTTCCAATGAATAAATTAATCCATGAATACAGGATAATAAAGGAAATTTTTCCAGTTTAAATGCACTGGACAGAGTTATTAAATACTCTATACAGATTAGGAATTTTTAAAGACTCAAGAATGACAAAGGTGCTTAACACTAAGAAGGAAGAGGTACACAAAGGAACACACAGGTAGCTTCAACGAAAGGGCGTAGATGCTAGTTCTTACATTATATAGTGAATGCATTAGTGTTTACATGATTATTCCCTACCTGACTTATATATGCTTCTATATATTGTGTTTGCATACAGATATAAAACAATAAAAGGTTTAATAAAAGTAATATTCAATATAGATGATTCTGATTATACAGAAGGTATGAAAAGGATTAGTCATCAGAGTTTATTAAATGAGCAATCTCTGTGACTATTAAAAGATGTGGATATGAAAATGCTTTTGACATTCAAAAATCATAGAGGTAACTTTTAGTTCTAATTGAGGGATTGACAATTGAGAATAATTGAGAAGAGACAACATTTGTGGAGGAAAGAAAATTCAAAGCAAAGAATGAGATACTGACTACCTTGCAAGGGTATCAGAACACTCAAACTCTGGTCCCAGCCCCATCACTTACCATGGGTTGGGGGCAGATAATTTCTTGGAGGCTCCATTCCCTGGTACATTAAATTAGGGGATTGGATTAATTGGTTAATTTTGTGATGTTTCAGGGTTATTATTTGTTCAATATAATTATTATAAACATTAGTTTTCATTGCACTGTGTGTGGGAGAAATTATCAGTTAGAAAAGCTCTGGCTGATAGAATGCAAGATAAATCACCTTTTAACTGGGTATTTTTTCTCGATACATAAATAGCTGCTTTCCACAGAAGCCAACTTATGTCAAATAATAACTAAAAAACAAATGGAAAACTAGAATATTTACTCATATTTAATTGGTCATACACAGTTTCTACATATTCCAAGCAAACAAATGCACAATAGGGCATGTATTTTAATGAACCTTCATAACAATAGAAGCAATGTGGGAAAAAAAATTGATACAGAAAAAAAAAAGATGATTTGAAGATGTATTTATGGCATACCTGTCACCCAGTCCCTAGGCAACCAGGCACTGTTCAAACAGAAAGAAAGGTAGATAATTATAGATGATGGTATATTTGGTCTTTCCTGCTTAAGGAAGGAAATCTTCAAGAAATAAAACCATACATGATTCCTAAAGGTGTCATTTCATGTATCTAATTTGAAATGGAATTTCTTGACTGAATCATAGCACCTTTCCTTTGATGTAGAGTCTACTGATGGTTTCTTCACCCGAGCCATAGCTGCACACAAGCCTCTCCCTTGCACATCCACACCCCCCTTTGCTCTGCATCAGTGGCGTCTGGTCTGCTGCACTCGCTTTCAGCCACAATTGTCGACTATTTTTAAGAGAGACTATTGAGAAGAGGAAGAATGATGCCGAAAACTCAGCTCTGTGCACCGGTGCCAGATCGAATCTCGGAGACAGAGTTTTGGGTGAAGTAGAAAAGAATAGCTTTATTGCTTTGCCCAGCAAAGGGGGACACAGTTGGCCCATGCCCTCAAAACTGTGTGTCCCAACCCAAGGGGGATTTGGTGATGTTTTATAGCAATGGTTCAAGGGTGAGGTTGCTGATAAGGATCAGTGTGTGTGTAGGGCCTGTATTCATTTAATCTGGCCTCAGGTGGTCTCCTGATGAGCTTCTTGAGGTTATCAAACTGAGACCTTCTCTCTGGAGTGAAGAATGCTTCATCAAGTAGTTAATGTCTTCCAGTTGTTGGGGATTTTAGTTCTGCTCAAAGATCTTGTTATGTGTATCCCTTGAGGTGGAACCAGGATCCTGTCCCAAGGCTGCACTATTGTTCCTTGACTACTCCTCCCTTGTATCCACATCTCCTCCCTTCTCTGATTAGTAACTGTTTGAACCTGCCCTTTGGAACTCAGGGAAGGTCATGGAGGTTGAAACTTACTCCCTAAAAATAAGAAACAGGGGACACAGAAAGGCTTTCATGCCCAGGAGACCCACAGGGTCCTGCTAGGTTTCAGAAATGGGTAAGGAAAATATGCTTTCCTGGGGATTATTGAAAAGAGTCTTTTTTTCAATCCATAATATATTTTTCTATTCAAAGAGAGTTAGTTCCACCTTTTGTCTGGTTTTGTTTTGCTTTCTACAGGTAGCAAATGCAACCGTTCAGAGAAGCACCAAGGCAAAAGCAGAGCACATAGCTCAGGAAATCCGAAGACAAATCAAACCCTGTCTCAGGTCTGTGAGAAAAGTGCCAGCCAATATGTGCAAAATCATGAGCTATTCTTGAGTGTATTCAACTTCATATCCAAACTAATTATTAATTTAGTTGAAAAATAAACTTTAACACATGCTCACATGTTGAGGAAAAAGTAATCAGTCAATCTAAGAAAGAAACAGAAAATTTTATTTGAGCCAAGTTGAGGATCATAACCCGGGAACAGCCTCTCAGAAAGCTCCTAGAACTGTTCCACCTGTTAGAAGTCAAGGCATATTTATATAAGTTTTTGAGACAGAGGACTGTACATTAAATGACATATTATTGACAGTTTATACAATCTAGCAAGTAGTAGGTCATGGGTTATAGTGGCTCCTTACAAGATCAAGAAGGAATGTTGTCTATAAGGAGTTGTCTTGTTGGTGCTGGGAGAGTGTTGTTCTTTGTGTTTGAGTAGGTATTTCTGCCGATGGGGAGGTTTTGAAACTGTGGACCTCAGATTGAGACTTGAATCCACCGTCTTTTAATTGAGATCACACACCTAGTCTCAAGACTTAATGATGCTCAGGTTCTTGATGTCTCATGGCAGAAAGAATTCAGTGAGAGACAGATTGATAGTTAGGAACTAGATTTATTTAAAGAGAAGCACACTCCCACAGACAGAGTGTGCACCATCTCAGAAGGTGAGAGACCTGGAAATATGGCATGGTTAGTTTTTATGGGCTGGGAAATTTCATAGGCTAATGAGTGGGAGGATTATTCCAATTATTTTAAGGAAGGGGCAGGAATTTCCAGGAATTGGATGACCACCCACTTTTTGACCTATTATGGTTGGACTCAGAACTGTCATGATGCTGGTGGGTGTGTCATTTAGATGCTAATGTATTACAATGAACATATATTGAGGCTCAAGGTCTACTGGAAGTCAACTTGTCTGCCAACTTAGACCTACTTGGTTCTAACCAGTTTTTGTCATGTGCTATGGCTATGTCATTCTTTTAAAGGTTGTACCCTGCCCCCTTCCCTTGTGTTTCAGTTTGGTGGATGCACAATGCACAGTGGGGGAAAGAGGAGACCAAAGGGTAGACAAACATTTTTGTGTTTAAATTTTTCTTTTCTTGCCATAAAATATGAATTTTGTTTCACAAAAAATACCTATGGAACATTTTGTCTGTGTCAGATACCATTTGGTGTACTGAGGAAATAATGGGCAGAGCCAGCACGTGTCCAAATTCATGGGGCTTCCAGCCTGTGGAAGAAAGTGGAGAAAGACACTGAACCAATGAACTCATAAGTGACATAAATAAATACAAATTATGATAACATCCAAGGAAGAAGAAGAAGAAAAAAAAAAAAAAAAAAAACAGCTTCACTAAAAGCCAGTAACCTGAGGATGTGCCTTGGTGATCAGAGAAGATCTGTGAGGAAGGGATTTAGGCTGAAGTTTGATCATTGCACCTTTTTTCTTTAAGCATTAAAACTAGCACAAATGTCCTAACAATAAGGGACTGGGTTAAAGGATGATAAGATTTTCATGCAATTTATTTTTATCCATTAGGATTAAGAAATGTCTCTGGACTAAGATGTCCAAACTTTACTCTTAAATAAACCAAAGGCTGAAACCCCCTCAGCCAGGACTAAGGCAAGGAACAATACTTCAAGCAGAGGAAACAGCATGTACCAAGGCTCTGAAGTTAAAAAGTCTTGTCATTTCCAGTAAAAGAAAAAGAACCAGCAGGGCTATGGAATATTTGAGGGAGGGGTGGGAAGGGAGTGGTACAAGCTGAGATTGAAAAGTTGTAGGTCAGGCCTGCAACACTTGCTAAGCAGTTCATCTTTCATTCCAAAGGCAGTGAAAAGCTAATATAGGGTTTACAGAGGCCAGTGACATGACTGAACTTACAGTAAAAAGAATGGATTGGGGATTTGAGAAAAAAATACAAGTCGGAAGGCTCCATGGCAATAGTCCACAGGGAAAATATACTAACCAGAAAAGCAGAATCCACTCAAAGTATCAATATTATAAAATGAGGAAATTTAAAGCAAGGAATTGGTTATCCTTATAATGGAATTGATGAAAAGCTAAATAGGAGTTGGTGGTGAGACATGCCATGGATTACCAACATCAAGAAGTCACTACCACCCCAAGGTTGGAGGTGAAATGGAGCAGGACCTTGTTGGGCCCTCCTGGGTACAAATCTTTTCTGTGTCCCCCATTTCTTGTTTATAAGAAATAGGCTTCATTACAGCCTTCTTGACCTTCCCTGAGTTCCAGAGGGAAGATTCAAACCATTGCTAATCAGGGAAGGGAGGGAATGCAGAAACAAAGGAGAAGCAGTCAAGAAACAATGGTACAGCTATGGGTCAGGGTCCTGGTTCCACCTCAAGGAATATACATAACAATATCTTTGAGCTATTTTGCAGAACTAACACCACTACCCAGGATGGTAGCAACTTCAGGCTAAGCAAAAGATTCCTGGAGCACTGCCCTGTTACCTCACCACCAGCCAATCAGAAGAAAGTCACACACCTTACAACCCTCACCCAAAATTTTGCCTATAAAAACTTTTCCCAAAAACCATCAGAGAGTTTGGGGTTTTCTTGAGCACAAGCCACCCGTTCTCCTTGCTTGGCCCTGCAATAAACCTTTCTCTGCTCCAAACTCCAATGTGTTGGTTTGCTTGGCCTTACCATGTGATGGGCACACAAACGTGCATTCAGTAACAGAAGGCAGCGGGACCCCATGATGTTATCAGAATCCTAGTATAAGCAGCTCATCGCAAGAAACTGCCCTCAGCAGAAAACCCCATTTTTTTGGGTCAATTTAGCAAAACTACATTGTAACTAACGTTTAAATCAGGCACCCCATGCTCTACTCATCTCTGGCCTTAGCACACCTTTCAAATCTTTTGATCACAAAATACCTTGCCTAACCTGTTGGTTCCTTCCATAGATCAAAGAAGTAGAAATGAAGAATAAGTAATTAACAGATGACCAGATCTCTTCCCTAGCTTCCCCTTCCATAATCTCATGAAAAAACAGCATGAACAAACTCTGTGAATAAACTGCATGAACAAGATAGCATCTAAAGAAAGATCACAAGAAGTGGACAAGCCTGCACATGGTGGGAGATGGCGAAGAGTCTGATGCCCTATCTCAATGATTACCTGAGATTACTTCTTTTCCCTTTAAATATTTTCATGGCTGAGCAGAACCTTTGGACTTGGTTTTTTGCAGACACTGAGTCCACCATCTCTTCAGATTGCCAACACCTGTTTAAAAGCAACTTTCCTTTCTATCAGCCTTCACCTTTCTCTCTCTCAGGTATTGATTTTTGAGCAGTGAGCAACCGGATCTGTGTTTGATAACACGAGGCTGGATCATCTGGTGGAAGTAGGAACAACAGTGGGTCAGTCCAGAAGGTGATGAAGTATATAATACTTCTAATACATGAGTATTTAGAATTTCATTGCTGTGAAATATCAATAAACACAGGATAAGAGAAAATGGTACCCCAAAAAAAGGCTCCCCCTAAGTAAATTTCTACTTTGTTTCTTCCCCCGAAAGAGGAGTAAACACCATAACACCATGACTCTCTCAAAATTAAATGAAAGCACAGTCCCACCAAAGTAAGATGGTCGGCAGGATGGCAAAAGACACCATCTGGCTCTGACTCCCCTGTAATTCCACTGGATGGTCTTTCTTCTTGGAGATAATACAATAATTATAATCCCATTGTTCCTTAAATTGGAGTACATTCTCCCTGAGTAATCATAGTTTTATTTTCTTGCATGTGGATCAATTCTCCAACTTCTTTTGCTCTCAGAAATGTTGCCTAACAATCCCATCATTTCACGGTTCTTTTGCACCTTTGCAAGAAACAAGGGAATTACAGTCAAATCCTTTTCTATTTGGAATCAACATTGCTGTATGTTAGATTTGTTAAGGAAAGGTTTGCATGGATGGGGTTTGAAGAGCTTAGAAAAATGATGTCATCACTGTTCCCTGCATATCCAGTAATTGAATTGGCCTACCCCCTCTCCCCTAGTGTTGAAAAAGGAGTTTCAAAACAATAGATGGTAGAGACCAACTAGTAGATATAGAGTAGGGCCAGAAATTATATAACATTTCTATAATCTCCATGTGTGGTAGGAAAAATAATTGTCCCCAGAGATGTCCATGTCATAATGCCAACACCTATGAATATGTTACTTTACGTAGAAAAAGGGACTTTGCAGATGTGATTAAGTTAAGGATCTTAAGATGCGTAAAGTATCCTGGATTATCTAGGTGAGCCCAATGTAATCACAAGGGTCCTTCCTTATAAGGGTGAGGCAGGAGGGGCAAATTCAGAGAAGAAGATGTGATTGCAAAAGCAGAAGTCAGAATCATATGCTGGGCCATGAGCCAAGAAATGTGGGCAACTTCTAGGCACTGGAAAAGGCAAGGAAACTTCCCCGTAGAGCCTCCAACAGGTTCACAGCCCTTTGACCCATTTTAGACTTCTGACCTCCAGAACTGTAAATTAATAAGTTGGTGTTGCTTAAGCCACTTATTTGTGGTAATGTGTTACAGCAGCAAGGGGAAACTAATAAAACATGTATAAAAATTGTAACACAATGCCTACCATATAGCATTATTTTCATTATTATTATCATCTAATGTTTTCTTATTTCTACCTTGTCTTTGCTTTATGTATTTTCTTAAATTGCCATTGTTGACAATGTTAGGCATTGTGTGAAAATAAACTTTTTATTTTATTGTTATCATTTTCAGTTATGGAATGTGTGGGGCGTGGGGGGGGGAACAGAAAACTCTAGCCTGTTTTGGAAATTACTAGAAACAGAAAGCAACTATACTGTCTTTATGTTGGAAGGGATAGTCTTCACCAACGATATAAAAAAAACTAAATTATTGTATCCATTCATATAGAAAGTTGGGCTGCTAATTTGCTGATGTATTTGGAAGTTTATGGAGTATTGTACTTAGCAGCTGAGCAGAGGTCATACTCATGACTTTCTCCTTCCTTTCCTTTTGACCTCTAAAAGAGACCTGGATACTATAATAAATTTTTTTTGTTTGAAATAGAAGCTATCCCAGTCTTTATTTCAATATTTTTCTTCTGAAGAATGCTAACTAAAACTTGTATTGTAAAAGTTATAATATTGCATGTTTAACTGCTATAGCCTATTCAGAACACAATACTTATATTTTCTATGGAGTTTCTCTAATGTTTTCAACTTGAAGTGAATCGTTGGAGAGAAACTGAAATGAGTTCCTTAAAAGAGAATTTTGCTTTGCAAATAGCCTGGCCATCTCTGATTTTTTTTGAAACCCATGCTGTTCATTTCCCCGTTGATTTAAGCTATGGGGGATCCTATTATCATATAATACTGTTTCTCCTCCCATGTCAAAATGTCCTGATGGTCCTACATGAAACTCTGCAAATACAATGTGTGGGGTTTGGAAAACTCCTAAGAACCTTCTCCATCTATTATCAAGTTTACAGAGCAACACCCAGAATAATCAAGCCAAGTTTAACTCAATTGGGTAGAGAGATGAAAACTCTGCGCAGCTGAATGTTGCATATGATAAATTTTTAGACAATTTCCCAGAAAGAGATTGCAATCCTTCTGAATGATGTATTCCCAGCTGCATTTACCTATCAGCTGCTCTTTGCTCTGTACCTATACATATATACTGCTTATGTTGAGAAAAGAAAGTCTGTTTTCTGTGAATATAAAACAAGGTATGCAATAAAATATTCATAATGCCAAACTTGCAGCCTTCAGTACATGCACTTTCTAGAATACCAAATATAATGAACACTCCAATTAGAACTGCATTTGGGTCTTTTTTATCCATTCATGTTTTACATTACCTGTGTGTGTGCATGCTATATATAGCTGCCCTTTCCTCATGCAAACTTCATCCATCTTGGAAGAATTTTAAAACTCCCTTTTTAAATTCTTATAGCCTTTTACTGTTAAATAAGTTCTTGTTGACATTTACAAGTCATACCATTTACAAGCGTGCACTCTGCTCTTCATGTTTATTCCCCATTCATTGCAATAAAATGTAACATTTAATGCTCTATTGATTATTGCTGCCATAACAAGTGACACTTTTAATGAGTGATTTTCTTTTCTAGGCTTCATGCTGGATGTACATTACATAGTAAACAATATTCTGTGTTAAAAAAAATTTACTTGCACCTGATAATAAGCTTAAGACAAGCCACTTTCTTCAGTTTATGAAAAAGTATAACATTAGTGCAAGTAATATTAATAATACTGAGATGTAAAATAGATTGTTTTTCCAATGACACCAATTTATGGTGGTGAAGACATTTCCTCGCTAGTGTTGAAATCATTAAAAGTTCATTATTTACTTGGTGAATCTATAAGTCAAAAGTTGACATACATTCCCTATTTTCATGCAAGTTATATGAGCTGTGAGAGTGGATATTTTGTGTTTAGCTTTAAATAACTCCTTGCAGCAGGGAATGAAGGAGAAAAGAAGAAGAAATATTTTAATGCTTATTTAAAAGTTTGGAAATTAGATTTGTGTTAATTATGAGTTTTTAGTTATTTTTTGCTAGGAGACTATTTGCTTATTATAATGATAGAAAGGTCCTTATAAAATAAAGACTTTTGAGGCTTATTGTGTTCGTGTTTAATTATTTTATTTATTTATTTTTGGCTGCGTTGGGTCTTCGTTGCTGTGCGTGGGTTTTCTCTAGTTGCGGAGAGCGGGGGCTACTCTTCGTTGTGGTGTGCGGGCTTCTCATTGCGGTGGCTTCTCTTGTTGCAGAGCATGGGCTTTAAGCGTGCGGGCTTCAGTAGTTGTGGCACACGGGCTTCAGTAGTTGTGGCACACTGGCTCAGTATTTGTAGCTCACAGGCTCTAGAGCACAGGCTCAGTAGTTGTGGTGCACGGGCTTAGTTGCTCCGCCGCATGTGGGATCTTCACGGACCAGGACTCGAACCCGTGTCCCCTGCATTGGCAGGCGGATTCTTAACCACTGCGCCCCCAGGGAAGCCCTTCATGTTTAATTAAATTTGAAATTCCCAAGAAACAACTGAAGTTGTATTCACATGCACAACTGATGTGACCATGGTTGTCCAGTCACTCAAAAATATCGAATCAAATAATTTTTTGAAATGTTCACTCATTTTTATTTTATTTTATTTTTTGACTGGGTCATCATAAAAGTTCATGAATGGTTCTAAAATGTAAAGCAGCTTAGATGTGGCCTTCTTGACATCAGGAAGCTCTATTTGTTCCTCAAATTTTTACTATTCTGCACCTTAGACCTTAAATACGACCATTCATTTTTTTTTTCCAAATAGTCACTCGCAGAAAGAAATGTAAGCACTACTGTAAAGGCCATCCCATTAGACTTTATCAGATATTTATCTTTCAGCTAATGATTCATTATTTCCTTTCTAATTTGACAGCTGGCTGAGAGCAGCTCCCTGCAGAATAGGGGACTCTGGGGAGCAGCAACAAGCATTCAGCATAAGAGCTCTGTCCATGGATGCCAAGTATTAGAGAGATGCCAAAGTGAGGGTTCTCTTAGCCAGCGGGTGTGGATATTCATATCCATAAGCCAGTGGTGTATGGATAAATATTTGGAATAGTAAGAGAAAGATGAGGAAGAAGACCAAAGAAAGTGTAGGGGGCAGCGTGAATGCACCCCAATAGCAGATACCATACACTTCAAATTTAGCCCCAGTGCTGATGCCATAACAGGAGAGCTTACTGCCACAAGAAATGAGTAAAGAGGAAAAAGTCATGATGTCACAGATACGGGACAGACAGAAGAAAATATTTAATGATGTGGTTAATTTGAATCGCTATTGTTCTACCTTTTCTACACACTCCTCCTAAGCCATCCAAACAAATTCTAGCCAAGTTAATAATGTCCTGGCAACCTTGATTTGGAGGCTCCAAGTGACATATAGGAATAAAGAAGCATCCTTAAGACTCTTCTTTAGGTGTGGATTTTAGAAGTTACTCAACTTTCCTATTTAAATGCAGAGTTCCTGCATTGCTTATAAAATGAACAATGTGAAAACATTGTTTATAATCAATGTTTTTTTTAAGGGAAATACATATTGACAACCATTATATGTTCTTTGTTATGTTATGGTTCTCTGAGATGGTATGAATGTATTCACATAATAGGTGCGAATGTGAATCAAACTCCAGGAGAGGATCAAAAAAATAAATTTTCAGAAACCAAACCATGTAATGGACAATTAGATCTGCTCTATACCACATGAACATCTGTAATAACTATGTCATCATTTTTTCAATTTGTTATATGTAACATAGTGCCTATAGACAATGATTTTATGCATTTGTTCAGCAAACATGCACTGAATGAATAATAAGCACCAGGAATTGCATTAGGTGCTGCATATAACAGCAAGCCAGACACACAATTCCTGACCTCAAAGAGATTACAGTCTAGTGAGACATGAATACAGTCAAGGGCAGGATACCAATGAGACATAGAACCTCACTGGATGAAAGCAAGTGAACCAGAAGCTGAAAGAATGAACAAGAATTAGCAAAGTGGATCAACCACAGCCAGTAACAAAGATATTTGGAAAACCCAATATCTTTGGGAACAAGTGATAAGATGAAAGATTCTGTTCACTGAGAATTTTGGCTAATAATTGTCCCATAAAACTGTCCATTTTAATTTCCACCCAGAAGTCTCATATCATATAAGAATAGAACACCTAAGTTGGGGTAAAACATTCCATTGTTTTAATTATTAATTGGGATTGTTTAGAATTGATGTGCTTTCTCTATAAACATTGATTTGTTCAAGTAATATTTATTGAGGCCACACATTTAGTCACTGAGGATGCAATGTTAACAAGGATAAAAATGACACCCAACTCTAGTGAACATTTGTCATGCATTTTGAAGAATTCTTCAGTTTCTGAGTCTGGGTAGGGCACACAGACTTTCTCCCCCTAGAAGTGCTGACTATATTCAGTACTTTTCCAGCCTCCCTTGCAGCTAGCTATAAGCACATAAGTTAGGCTCTGCCAGTCGGAGCTAGTAACACAAAAAGAAAGAAGAGGGAAGTTGCCTTTCCTCTCTGGCAGTGATAGCAGTAGCAGTGGTTGTAGGACTGGGCTCCATGAAGAAGTAAAATCTGCTCCATCGACTGTAGTGCTAACATAGCATCTGGTGTCCAGTGGCAGCTTGAGTGGTTTCTCAGAAGAGTAATAGAGTTTAAGGGAGTATTTCAGGGCCTCGAGACTAACTTTCCAACTTATTCAATGACTCGGTGAGCTACTCCAAATCTTCTTCCCTTGCTTATTCTGACCCAGTAGGCTTCTGTTGCTTGCAAGAAAGAACCATGATTGATAGACCAGCTTCAGAGTCAGCCAGCCATTAAGAAAAGCAACCATCAGAACAAGGAACATATCAAGACTCAGCAGCCTCCAGCATGTTGATTTCTCAGAAGCATCTCACTATAAAAACTAACAAAGCGCATTCATTTTGGCTTTGAGCTTTCTCTATTAAATACTTGTATTTGTCTGATTAGGCACCTATAGGAAAATGCCATAGACAGGGGGCTTAAACAACAGACATTTATTTCTCACAGTTCTGGTCTCTGGAAAGTCCAAGATCAAGGTGTTGGAAGATTTGGTTCCTGAAGAGAACTTGCTTCCTGGCTTGTAGCCACCTGCCTTATCATTCATTGCAGTATATTACATTTATGTATATATTTTAGTCATGTTCATCAACATGACATGTCTTCATCAAATTGTCTAATTAGGGCTTCCCTGGTAGCATAGTGGTTGAGAATCTGCCTGCTAATGCCGGGGACACGGGTTCAAGCCCTGGTCTGGGAGGATCCCACATGCCACGGAGCAAATGGGCCCGTGAGCCACGACTACTGAGCCTGCGCGTCTGGAGCCTGTGCTCCACAACAGGAGAGGCCACCATAGTAAGAGGCCCGCGCACTGCGATGAAGAGTGACCCCCGCTTGCCACAACTAGAGAAAGCCCTTGCACAGAAACGAAGACGCAACACAGCAAAAGTAAATAAATTAATAAACTCCTACCCCCAACATCTTCTTTAAAAAAAAAAAGTTGTCTAATTAGTTGCAGGCCCTTTCTCTACCAGGGTTGGACCATGAAGAAGAACAAAACTACAACTCCCAAGATCTGCATTTGAGTCCAATTCTTCCCCCTGAATCTACTACTTTTACTCAAATAAACCCTCTCCCCAGATCAGCTACCTATGCAGCAGCCTTGGTGCTGCCCTCCATCCACCCATTCCTGGTAGACAGGAGACTCTTCTAATGGTGAGTTTGGCTCCAGGACTCTGTAGAACTGGGCTGCAGTCTAAGATGCTTCCATCCCACTTTCTTTCCTTTCTTCTCTCCTTCACTGGTGGTCAGACTAACATCATAATCTGACAGTTCTCCCAACCTCTCCCAGTTGCTTCCTTGTCTGTTCCCACAGGCATTTCTTTAATCCCTTCTTTGTACCTGCTTCTCATAACCCCCCAAATAAGACATTGTGTAACCTAGTGTTCTGGCTCATGTTTCTGGCCATTACCACTTACGCATTTCATCTGATTAGATCAGAAAACCAATTGGGATTGAGTTGTTTCTCATTTCAGGTTGAATAGAGGACAGGTATCTTATCTCCCTTCCCCTGCCTGTCATGTCTTTCCAAACGTTTGCTGGAAAATTCTATCTTCAAGCCCAGGACTAACTTACCCACCACTCCACCCCAATCAAGACAAAAGGCCTGAAATATTTTAAGTCAAACAATGCCCTCATCTTGACACTGAATGTCAGGTGTCACTCTCCTTGATAGACTGCCTGGCTGTGAATGCTACTACCCAGGATTGTGCCCTCAACCTCAGATCCCTCCCCAAAGTCATTCTGATGACAATACACTATGTAGAAATGCACTATGTCCCCCACTCCCAGGCTACATACACTTGGTCCTACTAGGTCATTTATGTGTTCCATTGTTGAGGCCTAAGCTTCTTGTTTAATCTTCATCCCAAATCACTTTTCCAATAATGTTTAGTTCCAATGTTTCCTCAAGAAGACTGATACTCATCATTTGTCTTTCCAGACCTCCCCCAAATCTACAGTCCAGCACCCAGCAAGGTGACCTCATCCTTCTACAGTCAGAGAGACCTTCCAGATATAACTGTCTGTGTAATTTTGAATAGTGCCTCTCTTCTTTACCTGTAGGGAGATCTTCTACTTGATCTTAGATTCAACTTTGGCCTAAGGAAACAGTGGTCATAGCTGTAACCTTGGATATTAATTTTCATTTATCATGCTGACATACATCCATCTGATAGGCTAATCTCTACCCTAAACCTGCCCAGTTCCAGGGAATAACACAAATGTTAGGTCCTTGCTCCCCCTTCTACCTACTTTAGCAATATCTCATGGACAAATTCCAATATATAAGATAGAAAAATGGAGTAAAGAAGCCAATTTTCTCTCTCCAAGATCTTTCTCTCTAAAATAAATGGTGAATTGAATATCAGACAGAACTAAATACTTGAGACATAAACTCTAATAGTTCATGGCAGAAAATGAAAAGAAGATAAAGGCATACTAGGTACAGTATTTTCCTTCAAAAAACCCAAGACTGAAAAATTCATAGCAACAAGTCCAGAATAAGCAGTTTCAGATTTCCAGCTCAGTAAATGAATCACTAACTATTTCTTTAGTACTTGGTTAGTTGTATGTTTGAATGGTGTGAAGCCCTGGCAATATAAAACATGATGCTACCTCCAAGGCACTTACAATGTGCTTAGGGGGACAAGATCAACACTTGGGAAAAATTCTACAGCAATACAAGAAAGTTCAGTAGTGGCACACATTTGGTGTAAAACAGAACTTCAGAGAATAGGTAGCTTTCTGAAGGCAGGAGTGTTCTGAGAAGGCCCCATGGAGAAGAAAATTGAGGCTGAATGTTGATGAGGCCAGATTTGATACTGGAAGAGAGACAATCTCTGCAGAGAACAGAGTGTGGCTTCTAATCATTGAGAACTACAAAAACATGAGGACACTGTGATCTCAATTACACTCCTCAAGCTCAGAGCATCTGATTAGTGGTACCCAAGTTGCATAGGATGCTTAAGGCTGGTAGTGCCCAGTACAAAACATTCAGATGCTGCTGTTAGAGGCAGTGAGAGGTTTTCCTAAGCACCAGTCTGTGTTCTAGAGTCAGCTGTCTCAAGACAGAGCTTGCAGATGCTGAGAGCCTGGCTAAATGACATCTCAGTAGTCACCTCCTTTGAAACTTTTCTTCCTCCAAATATCTGTAACTTAACCTTTTCATTTTACCTCCTCCCAGATAGACTGTGGGTAGAGATGCTTGAAATCCTTGCAACCCATGTTCACCCATCAGCCAGAGTGGCCACAGCCAGAGCACTTGCACCTGGGAAACTCTCTAGCCCATCACATCCCACTGTTACTCATCACATGCTCTGATTTGATATGAGTAGTCACCATGGCCAGGTGAATCCCAATAGCTATAGACAATGTCAAGAGCTCTGAATTATGACTTGGGGTCCTTTGGTCAAGTAGTCTTTATGACATATAAATAATATAAGTTAAATGTTTAAAAAGCCAATTCAGATGCAAGTTCAAATTGGGTATCAACACTTTATTATAGTCCTTAAATAATTGGAAAGCAGTATCCTACTAAACTGTGTTCTACCAAGAGTTAACCTTGCTAAGTAATACGTTACTTGAGTAGAGAAGAGAGTAAAGGGAAAGAAATGTCCCTGTAATTGATTATTTACCTATTCAGTGCTTTTCTTTCACCACAACTTAACAAAATAGGAATGGCACCCCCATTTTACAGATGAGGAAATAGGTGTTCACAAAGATAAAAGAATCTTCCCAAGTTCTATAGCTTGAATATAGCAGGGCCAGTTCACACTTCTGACATGATGATGCCACTGTGTTGAACTTTTGATTTTTAGTTGTCTGACAATGCACCATTTCATAACACGCCTATGCATGTTCAAAGCTTCCCCTCAGAGATCGTTAAGTGTTCCCAGGCAGCTGCCCTGAATGAAAGGCTTCCCAGAATGTGAACATTTTTCAGAAATGTATTAAATAGGAGCTTTGAGGCGTTACCCTCATATATATTTATGAGTAAAAAATCATGTAAGCCCAAATAGATCATGGGTCATTTTCCGTAAAAATGTAGGGGAAAATACATTGCAATATGATCACCCGGTTTTCCATCTTAGATACATTCCTGCAAAGCTGAGCATAAAGTGAAAAAGTATAGATTTTATATCAAGGCATCTTTCATATATGAGTTCAAAAAACCCTGACTAAAAGCAAAAAGTCATTCTTGTCTCTAAGATAAATCCAATCCATTAAGTTATAGGCTAGTTTACAAATCAATCAAATTCTAAATATCCATATCAAACTTTTGCACTGATGTTTTTATATCAGAATATAGTAACCTCAACTTTGGAACACAATAAGCACTAAATCACACCATACTCTCTCTTCTAGTGAAATATATATGGGGCTTTGCTCCTGAACGCTGTACTACTGACTCACTTTTGAGGAATTCTTTTTTTTTTGGTAGTTTTATCTCCCTCCAGGATTTGGAACCCAGTTATCCATCACCTGGAATACTGCAACCACCTTCTGGTTGGTCTCTTTTGCAGAGGTATATCATAGGTATCTCCAACTTTCTTCCTATCCTAGTTCATTCTCCTTACTGCTACAAAGTCACTCCCTGTTCAAAATCCCCTGTCAGTTACTACCAGTTTTCAAAAGTCCAAGTTTCTTCACTTGACGCTGAAGCACCTTCCTGATATGATCCCAGTTTGGCTGCATTAAGCTTCTCCATTTCCCAGCTTGGCACCTACTTACACACCTCCTTCCTTGGGTCATGTGTGTGCACTTCAGGATGCCTTTCCTTGTTTGCTTGCCTGTCCAAATCCAACTTCTGAATTTAAATCCAGCATTGGGTTTACTTCTCCAATGGAGCACATGTTGCATCAGATAATTGTAATTTATCTTGACATATCTTTTCACACCATGAGATCTCTAGTTTCTTGAAGTTGAAGACTGTGTATTATTTAGTCCTGGTGTTCTCAGCTTTTAGCACTAGTCTGAGATGTGGTAGGTATGAATAAAGGGCTATTGGGGGGATAAATTAATGAAGGGAGGTCATGAATTGGTAGTAATCCAGACTTCCTTGTGACATATCCTTATGAAACAGCCAACTGATTTAGAGAGGTTGAGTTTATATTTTGGTACACCACAATTCAGCACATAACATTAGAAAAAAATAATGTATTCCTTTTCTATATTTTATTCCTCATTCACCATTCTTTATGATCTTATTTTTGAAGGACAGCATACATCTTTACTGAATAAATAATGAATGAATACCTTCCCATTTTATAATTCAAAAATTTCAGAGTTGAAGGTGAGGTGCTTATGAGGATAGTCAGAGCTAATAATATTTACAGAGAATTTACTATGGGCCTGGCACTGTGCTAGGTATTTCATGTGGATTATCTCATTTAAATCTTAGAGCATTTTACCCTAGATACTATTCTTGTTCTCATTCTACAGATTAAAAAAATGAAACAGACACAGGAACTAAACACAGGCAGTGTCATGTGAAATGCCCTTTCAAAACTATTGTCCTGCCTTGTTCTTTGATGGAGCAACACATTGAATGTAAACATTTCTGTTTTCTTTTCCTAGTTGCAGGGTTTGCCTCTGTAAATCCCTGTAGTTTCTGGATACACAGGTCAACTGTAAAGCTTGTACAATATGTAGTTTTCTACAACTAAAATTTCATTGACAAGTTTCTATCCCACAGTCCCTTAAGTCAAGCTCAGTTATTCCTATAGCAAACCTTTAATTTTGTTTCCCTTTATTTTTTCCCCAGTTTCTGTTGCTTTTATTCTCCCAGCCCCGGTTCTGAAAAAGAACCAAATTACATGACAGAAAGAAAGTCCTTTTTTCCTCTACAGAGAAAATAAATTGAGACATAGCTTACTTTGTAGGGGGTGGGGGGCGGCGGGGACGGGGGGGGGTGGATATTTTCTAGGGCAATGTCAGGAACTCAGTTTAAAGTAATTTATTTATAACAGCAAATGAATGCTTTGCTACAGCTAGCTGAGTGAAATACCTCATTGGAGAAAGGAGAGATTGTTAAGTCCAAGAACATTAAGACAGCCTTAGCTGAGTGAAACATGATAGTTCTTTTAATCTATAATTAAAGTACTCTCCTGTCACAGCAAAACACTTGAGAAGGCTCTGGGACCCTTCCTTTAAGTGTACTTTATGAGCGTGATCTAAAAGGCACGCTTTAGATTTGTTGTGAAACAACAAATGTGTCAGTTGTGAAACACACTGACAAACAATTGAGTAATGCCTTTCAATGACTTGTTTCAAAAATTTACAGAAGCAGATATGAGGAAATCTGGGATAAACAATAAGATGGTTCACTGTTATGCAATTACATTTTCATAGGACTGTTCATTCCTGATTTGCTTAGCAAAGGAAAAGCTTTAACATACTTACCTTAAAAAGAATAATTTATAAGTCCCCATTTCACAGGTCAGGAGCATGAGACTGTGGGGGAAAAAAAAACACATGCAATTCTGCTTAGAATGGCAGTTTTCGAGTTGATATAATGTAACTCTAAATATCATAGGCAGTTGTTGCATGAGAAAGAACAAACTTGCCTCTATCTGATTCTACAAGGCTCTCTTTCTTTTTTTTTAAGATGTTTTTATTCTTATTTTTTTTAACATCTTTATTGGAGTATAATTGCTTTACAATGTTGTGCCAGTTTCTGCTGTATAATAAAGTGAATCAGCTATATGTATATGTATATCCCCCCATACCCCCTCCCTCTTGTGTCTCCCTCGCACCCTCCCTACCCCACCCCTCTAGGTGGTCACAGAGCACGGAGCTGATCTCCCTGTGTGATGCAGTCGCTTCCCACTAGCTATCTATATTACATTTGGTAGTGTATATATGTCAGTGCTACTCTCTCACTTCTCACCCCTAATTATATAAGCATAATTCCAATAGGAATATATGCCAAACTACTTAAGTGAATATTCTAAAATCTTATGAATCATTGTAGATGTAAATGAATGAAAATTTCATCTACAATGAAAAATTGTAGATGATTAAGCTATAGAAAGCTTTTAGTAAGAACTCAAGTGACTTCCAAGGCTCATAAATAAAAGGGAAAAAAACATAAGGGAATTTCAATCACAAAGTGTTAAGGATATATAAAGTTCTTTAAAAAAAAAAATTTAGCTCTCTAGTTTCTAAAATATAACTGGAATTAACCCAAACTGATTTTGAGCTGACCCTCTAAATTTGGATATCTTATACAAGATCAGATGGTGTTTGATAGCATTTTTAGATCACTGGTTAGCTTTGAGGAAAGGATGGTTAGTTTGCATAGAGATATCATTAAGTTTATAAATTCGTTTTCACCCAAACGTATTAATTTATATGCTATAATAGTTTATCATGCTTAAGAAGCAATATTATAATATTAAGTAGGCCACAAACACAGAGTATTTTCTGTAAGCTTTCTCATTTTTTTTTTTGAGATTTTAGAGTATTTTAATGTCCATTTCTTCAATGTGGGTGCCTTTTGAAATTATTAGGATTAACAACTTAAAAAGGGTAGAGCAACGGAAAGATGGAGAACGCAAACAATTGGTTCTCGTGGATTTAATTTCAGATTCTAGGCATGACGTGATTTTTCGAAACAACCACCAAAAAGTGCTTACCTCGAAAATCTAGAAATGCAAACGCGGACAGATCTTTGCAAACTACAAATCACTACAGCCCACATAATGGGGAAGCACGCGGCCCTTCGGCTCTCAATGTCAAGTGCAAATGTGCAGGTGTCTCCACAGCGCAGCCAGGGTAACAGCCATGAGCAGCCTCCACGCTCCGTGAGGGTTTCATAACTCATGCTCTGCACTTGTTTGCACTGGATGCAATTATGTGTGCTTGTTTATATATATTTATACATATATAATTTGATCTGACCTGAGGCCAAGAAGAAACTAGCAATTGCAACTCAAAGCAACTATTTACACACATTCAATTCTGAAGTATTGTTTCCTGCCCTAAGTTCACGGGAGGTATTGCCACTCTGAAGAACACCTCCACCGAACGGGAAGCGCTTGAACCCGATGCTCAGAAGCCCGTCTGTGCAAATGCCCACCGAGTCAGAGGCCCAGCGCTGCTGCTGCAGACACTCCGTGGTTCTGTGTTGAGGTATGCTTCCAAGCAGGGGCTGGGAAAGACCCGGGTCACTGGTGGCCCAAAAAGAACATCTGTACTGGTTGTTTAGGAAAGCTCGGGGTGTTTTTTAAAAGACAATTTAAACCGCCCGTCAAAGGCTCCCATTTGCACAATGCTGAACCCCTCTCTCTCTCCTTGCGTCCGCAGCCCCTTGGCTTCCCAGGAATCACAGGAGGGGAAGGGGAGAAAAAAAAAGAGTTTGATAGGGAGGAAGCGTGTGCAGGGATGAACTCTGTGAAGCACGTTTTGAGCAGAACAGCAGGGACACGGGGAACAGCAGGAAGCACCCAGGCCCCTAGCGCCGCCAAAGCTTTAAAGCCTGGAGCCAGCTGGCTGAGGGAGAGGCCCACACTCAACACACTTCTTAATACTGATGGAAGGAACCCCTGATGTGAGAAAGTACTGCTCATAACCCAACTCCCTGATATTTCTTGGAGTTTAGTACAAGGCATTTCTTTAAGATATGGACAAGACATTTCTTTAAATTATGTTTGTAATTATCTTACCTTGGTCGCTGTGGAAGGGAAACAAGCATTGCATTGATTAAATGTGTACTCTGTGAATTTGATAAGATAGCAAAAGTGGTGAGCTCATACTGGTCATAGGTCATCTCAAAAGTATATCATGGCTGAGTAATATTCCAGAGTATGTATGTGTGTGTGTGTATATTATATATATATATATATATATATATATATATATATATATATATCTCACATCTCAGCCATAAAAAAGAACGAAATAATGCCATTTTCAGCAACATGGATGGACCTAGGGATTATCATACTAAGTGAAGTATGCCAGACAAAGACAAATATAATACAATATCACTTATATGTGGAATCTTAAAAAATGATGCAAATGAACTTCCTTGCAAAAAAGAAACAGACTCACAGACATAGAAAACAAACTTATGGTTACCAAAGGGGAAGGGGGTGAGGGATAAATTAGGAGCTCGGGATTAACATATATACACTACTATATATAAAATAGATAACTAATAAGGACCTACTGTATAACACAGGAAACTATACTCAATATTTTGTAATAACCTATAAGGGAAAAGAATCTGAAAAAGAATATATATATATTATAAAAGAATATATATTTTATATATATATATTATTAAACGTATATATATACACACATACATATATAGCTGAGTCACTTTGCTGTACAACTGAAACTAACACAACATTGTAAATCAACTATACTTCATTTTAAAAAAATACACATCGATTTGAAAAAAAACATTTCAATTGCTAGTTTTATTTTACTTTTATATTCAAGGTAAATCCTTTGAGAACACACACACACAATTTCTTATGGATATAAAGGACAATGAGAAAAAAAATCACTTTATGAAGACTAGTGAAGAGTACAACCTACTCCTCATTAAAGAGCTTAAAGTGTGCATGAAAAGGAGGCCTGATCCATTGACAGATGAAGGGATAAAGAAGACGTGGCACATATATACAATGGAATGTTACTCAGCCATAAAAAGAAACGAATCTGAGTTTTTTGTAGGGAGGTGGATGGACCTAGAGTCTGTCATACAGAGTGAAGTAAGTCAGAAAGAGAAAAACGAATACCATACCATATGCTAACACATATATATGGAATCTAAAAAAAAAAAAAAAAAGGTCCTGAAGAACCTAGGGACAGGACAGGAATAAAGATGCAGTCGTAGAGAATGGACTTGAGGACACGGAGAGAGGGGAAGGGTAAGCTGGGACGAACTGAGAGAGTGGCATGGACATAGATACACTACCAAACGTAAAATAGATAGCTAGTGGGAAGCAGCCGCATAGCGCAGGGAGATCAGCTCGGTGCTTTGTGACCACCTAGAGGGGTGGGATAGGGAGGGTGAGAGGGAGACACAAGAGGGAGGAGATATGGAGATATATGTATATGTATAGCTGATTCACTTTGTTATAAAGCAGAAACTAACACACCATTGTAAAGCAATGATACTCCAATACAGATGTTAAAAAAAAAAGAGGCCTGAGATATAACCACAGCATGGGCTCCACCAGTTTGCAGAACCATATTTTTCTGTCCAGATGATACCCTGAGACTTAATTCTATTCTTTAGATGGGGCATTTGGCAGAAACCCAATTCAACCTTGCCACAATCTTAAATGAGCTATTATTATCATATTTTACCAGTCACGTTCTCTTTGATGGAGACCCTACAAATTATGACAGTGTCCTGGAACGAAGATTGGCCAGTGTGAATATGGGGAGGATGGGCATTTGGCACCATTGATTCATACTTTGTTCACTTCAAAAGGTAAACCAACACTTTTTTCCATTTTTAAGGGTTTGTTTTTGAGGATTCAATTTTATGTGTCCATGTGCATGGGTTTGAAAGGACTGGGATAAACCTTTCCTAGCCAGTACTCATTACTTCACATATAGAAAAGCAACCTCACAGCAGGTCCAGATCTGTCCTAGAAGACTGAGGGCCACACGATTCCTTGACACTATGGGTAATGACTTTTGTCCTTTTATATTCTTAGGAAGCCATTCTATCTGGGTGGGTACTTGCATGTGGAGGGCTGCATGCTGAATTCACTGCTAAGGTGTGGTTGGTGTCCCAGGCTATGTCACGGGCCCACCACACCTAACTACCATGAAGAAGCAATTTAAATCAGTTTAAGAAATTGTGCATGTCAAATCCCATTCCATGGCCACCTCAAGTCCACCATCTTGCCAGGATATCCACCTTACACATTACATTAAGTCCCCTACATACGAACCTTCAAGTTGTGAACTTTCAAAGATGAGAACGTGCATTCGCATGTCCAATCACGTAAGTTAGTTCATGTGTCTGGTGTACCTTATCATGTGTGTGCATTCTCTACAAGTGGTTGTGCTTCTGTGTACTTTACTGTACAGTACTGTATAGAGTACAGTAGTACAGTATCTTTATTTCAAGCCCAGGATGTCTGGAAATAAGCGTAAAAGCAGGAGTGATGTAGCTGATGCTACTGTACTTTTCAAGGTACTGTACTGTAAGATTTAAAATGTTTTCTTTTTTTGTGTTTGCTTTTTTATGTATTATTTGTGTGAAATGTATTATAAACCTACTGCAGTACAGTATTGTACAGCCGATTGTGTTAGTTGGGTACCTAGGCTAACTTTGTTGGACTTACAAACATATTGGACTTAAGAACGTGCTCTAGGAAGGGAACTCATTCATATGCAGGGGACTTACTGTAGTGTATTAAGGCTTTTAGACATTTGGGAAAAGATGGTTAATGATCTTCCAATATCCGTTTCTCCTCCCTCATTGTAATTATAGAATCCCCTGTCACCACTGACCTTTTGTGAGCAGCATTCATCCCCGCTGCCCAATCCAGAAACTACAATTCCCAGCCTGCTTTGTATCTGGTTGTGGTCATGTGACTAATGGGATGTGAGGGGAAGTGATGTGTGCACCTTTTGAATTACTTCTCTAGAAAGGAAGCTGCTTCCCTTCTAGGGAGGAGGAAACACTGAGCAGCTAATCTAGACTCAGAGGTGAAATCCAATGCCTCCTATCTTCCCTGGATCTTCTGCCCAATATAAACAAAATATGAGAAAGGAATACATGCATATCTTGTTTAAGCCATTGTAGTTTTGCCAGTTAGCCTGCACCCTAAATAATACATCAAGCTGTAAAGAAACCTGTTTAACTATTAATAACCTGGTGCAACCAAAATTTATGATGATAGAAGTAGAAGTCCTACTGAAAAACTAGTGCACCAACAACATGGTGATTTAAAGAATGGGGGGAAAGGTAACTAACTCATACCTTAGAATTTGTATATTTCCAAATATATGCTAAGGTTATCATCCAATTGTATTGTTTATTCTATCCAGATTTTTAAACAGGCATTTTGGGTTTTTTCGTTTCTTTTCCTTTACTTATTTTATTTAATACATGTAATATTATAAGTAATATATATGTTGGTTATAAAGTATAACAAGATCATGGAAAAAAAGAAATTTTTAAAATAAAATTCTCTCTTTACCTTAGGAAAAAAATATCATGAACACTTATGAGCATTTCATCCAAGCTAGTAACTAGAATCTTACTAATAACTTGCATCTTCGTATGTGTTTCTGATCATCTAATAGCTCTATCACCAGCTCAGAGGTGCTCAGGATTCGATATTTTAAGAAAAATAAAAAGTATGTTAATATCACTTGTAATCACACATAGATGTTAACCATGATTCAGACTTCGGGTTTAGTTCTGAAACTTTAAACATTCTAAGCCTGATTCTGTAAAACACTATATTAATTCCTCCCTCAAGATCTGCTGAATAGTTCATAATGCAATAGTGAAGATAAAAGGCCAGTGTTTAGAGTCTCACATATGGGAGTGGATTGGAAAAGAGAATCCGAAGGAAAGAGGAGTACAGATGGTGGAAAAGAGGTCAAGTCTTCCCAGCACAGCCAAGGAGAAGGCATGTGGAGTCAAACAACCAGGGCTTCGGCATGCATTCCTATCTGTGAATAAGAAGCTGAGATGTGGCTAAGGGGACTGATGAAGAATACTCTTCTGTAATCTTTGAATCGGTGATAATGTGATGTCTCTCAATACCTTGATGCATATAAAATGCATGTTTAGAACAGTGCCTGGCACATAGTCAGCATTATTTAAGTGTTGCTAAAACTGCTATACTTGGGAAGGACGTAGAAAAGCTACTCCACCATACAAGTTATTCCTTTGGATAAAGACCATGGGAATTCCCTGGCTGTCCATTGGTTAGGACTCCACACTTTCACTGCCCTGTCGAGGGCGCAGGTTCATTCCCTGCTCAGGGGACTAAGATCCTGCAAGCCTCGGTGTGAGGCCATAAATAAATAAATAAATAAATAAAAAGAGATAAGGACCGTGAACGTGTAAAGTGATCCCTTCATTGATTTACACTGAGACGTTGGGATTTAAGCCACTAGAATGTTCTTACATTACAGTAATTTACATTCTAGTGACATGATTTCAATAAACAGATCATTGTTACTTATGTTTATCTAGTTTGTTGATGTATCCCCAAGCCTTATCACTATGTTTGACACATCGTGGATGCTCAACAATATTTACTGAATAAATGTCTAAGAAATTAAAATTTTCCAAGGAATTTTCCTATTAAAAGCATCGAGGTTGCTCTCTGGCACTGGCATAGCAAATATTCCACTAGGCAGGAAGACAGCGATTCCTAAATAAATTCTTGTAATTCAGAAACTTTTGAATTTGACTTATGGTTCCAGAACCCAATTGCTGAATGGAATTATCTGAAGGAAATTTATAAATACAAATTCCTGGGCCTGACACAAGAGAATCTCAATCAGTAGATCTATACTTTTGTTTTTTTGTTTGTTTTACTTAGTTGAGGTCAAATTTTACCTGCAATTTAATAACCTGCTCTATAGATTAAACCATAAGAGACTATAAAAATATCAATTTCACAAGAATACTTCTTCATGAATAAATGATACTCCATTGAGTGAATATGCCATAATTTACATTACTTTTTATTTTCATTGAACACTTAAGCTGCTTGCATTCTTTCTATCACTATTATATATTTAAAAATTAATTTGTATATTTAAAAGTGCATTTGTTGACAAGGGGTAGAGCTTTTTAAAACACACTTTGTTGGGGTTTTTATCCTGGTTTGCTTTTCCTGAGGTTTTTTTTCCAGGTTTATTAATGTCTATCTCCTCATTTGTAAACTATCAAAGCAACTTTCAAGATCTGGGCTAGATTTCTCCCCAGCGCAACGAGATTAGAGGGATGTTCCAAGAGAAAAGAAACTAGTGTAACAAGTTATTTAAACTTCCATTTTATAGGGTAAATATCCTTTGGCTCCCCTATAAATATACCACCAAATCCTATTCTGGTTTTGTTTTCAAAATGTCTCAGATTTTTCTTCTCTTTTCCAGAATACTGTGGTTACCAAATTTAGAATCGTATCCTTATACCTTGAGTACTGAGAAGAATAATTCCTTATAATAGTCTTGACTGGTGTCTAGACTTCAAACTTCTACCCTAAACAATACATTCTGCTACTAATGTAAAAGTTTCAAAACGGCAAATTCACAACTCATTTAAATATAAAATGAAGAAGCATCAAAGTGAGGGAATTAATGACTGAGGAAACCAGTAAGATGTTAAAAGTAGTTCAAGGAAGAACAGACTATACACATATACATATATCTGTACATGTATTCATTTATGTATGTACCTGTATACATATATGTGTATGTGTATATATAAAATTAGGAATGCTAGACTAAAGTTGTTAGTAGATGCAATACTGGTTAATATTTTATAATATAATAAAATCTCATGTTTGGGCTCATCTTCTCTACAGAACATAAATCAATTTTATCAAAATTTATTTGCATCATCATCAGTTTTTTACAACCTAACTTCTGCCCCTACTGAGTTACAATACAGCTAGTCAATAGAAAAGCAATCAAAGGCACACATTCCTAAACAACTAGATAAACCCAGCATTTCACTGAAAAAACACCCAGTAATCACTTCTGCATCGTCACTTATAATTCATCTTTATTGCTATTTCAGCATTTATAATATAGTCTATGTCATGCCCCTTCTCCACCGTCCAAATTAATCATTCCAGAATACATCCTCCACTCAATACAGGTCAATTTTTGCCATTTCCTGCACACTCCATAAGTTTCTTCCTGCTCTACCCAAACTTCCTTCCAAATAATTCAGCCAACCTGTGTAGTAGATACCTGGCATATAATAGTGAACGGATATACTTTCTACTCTCATGGAGTTTACAGTCTAAAACAACATTTCCCTTTTTCTCTATGAACTTAACTACTTTTTATCTTTCAGCACTTTGTAGAATTCTCTCTACTCCTGCAAGAAGCCTTCTCCAACTGCACCCACTGACACTCAGCACTTAAAATGGAACGTGCTGTGCGAGCTATGAATTCCTGATTGGTTTACAAAATTATTTAGGATGGGGACTCTGTTTTAACCTTTAATTTTGACTACCTTCTGCAACATCTACTACTTTTTGGTTTAAAACTGATAACTGTTACTTGAGAGGCAGGGACTGTATATAAAAACTCACTTCTCCAGTCTCCATGTCCAAGAGTTTCTGGAACAATTTTGCTATCAAACTTTCCTGATATTGCTAGTTGAGATTATCCTAATTAATGATTCTAAAGCTTTGACTTCAGAGTGATAGTTGTCATGTAAATATAGATTAAAATGAACATAAATATGCAGGTGCTAATCTATAAAAACATCTGTACTGTGAAGCAAACCACTTATAAAACATCAACAGAGGAAAATTTCTGGAGGAGGAGATAAGAGTGGTTACATTCCTAGTGTTTGTTACAGAGACTACTATTTCCTTAATTCCTTAGTTTATTAAGAGCTCCCCACTACAGTGGAAATCTCATTCTCTTTTGCTAAGAACGAGTAGGTAAAAGTTATGCATGTCTATGAGGCTGTGCATTTCAAAAAGAAAGTAAGAGAAAGTATAGTTCCACAAGGTTAAAATATTAGCATAAAACAATTTCAAGTCCTTGGTTATATTATTATGAGTCTCTATTTGAAACAGTCACAGAAAAGTGCATCATGAATGGTTCAGATATTTCCAAATGGAAATAGAAGATCTGATCTGAATGCAAAATCAAAAGACCATCTACCATAGCGATTTTATGTGATACTTGTGTCATCTTGTTAACAATTCCTGAAAATGAACAGAGTGTAAGCTCTGGTAAGGAAACTATTTTTTTAAATTAAAATCTCTTTCTGTGTTGTAAAAGTTTCATATGAGGCATGTGCATACCATATCTTTCCAGTGGAAGCACAATAAGTTTAGGTAGAGTCAAATTGCTTGCTTCTTCAGTTAAATGTTGATGGTTAGAAATAAGATGACAATGAATTTGCACTTAGGACTGAATGAACTTGATAATCATCTAACAAATGCATTAGACTAAGGAAGAGTTTTGTTTCCATCTGTCATTAGTCTCCTAATCAAATTGCCTAAACACCATAAAGGCTCACAGGCAAGATAGAACAAACACTCAAAATGATTTTTTAAATTTTAATTACCTCATTTTCTTCCTGAGCTCTCTGCCAACCCCTCCTGGTCCTTATTATGAGAACTGAAAATAAATTCAGGCACAAACCAAACAAATAATAAAATTTGAAGTAATGAAAGTTAAAATTATTTCATTTTCTGATATTTTCTGTGAAATTACAGAAATTCACACTAGAAGCACTTTAATGCTACTTATGAAAATAAGACCAATATTTTAGAGTAAGTTTCTGAAAGTAAGATAAAATTATAGCTGATAAAAACAATTCCTGAAACCAAAGACTTTATGACTGATCGACACAGGTGACCAAAACACTAGAAGATTTAACACCAAGAGTTAAAATTCAGAGGCTACTCATTTGCTGTAAGAGAGAAACAGCAAGAATCTGGATGGAAAAAACAGCATGGGCTTGGCAGAACATGTCATGCTAGAAAAATAATTAACATGATTTTAACAGAATTAATGTACAACGTATTTGGGAACCAATACTAAGCTACTTTTATGGAACTTACTCCATATGGAGGAGAAATACTTTCAAATTTGATATTAAATCATTTGATTCCTGGCACCATTTCAATGGAAAAAATTGCTTATATAATTATTTAAAATTTAATGTTCACTATATATGTGGCAACCCGTAAGGCAAAAGCATGGGTATAAATTCCATCACAGTCAATGTTCTTTCCAATACTCACATACAATACAGATTAACAAGTTTTTGTACCCAATGATGTTCATGTATTTCATGAATGTTTATTTCTTTATATGGTACTTACCAGTTACAGCTAGACGAAAGTAAAGTATTTAAACTCTCTTCTTGTCTACTTAATAGAATTCCATAATTGGTAACCATGAAACAATATCTTCTTGAAAGCACGCAGATAAATCTGATGTTGGTGGTCCAAGACCAAACTTTAAGAAAAAGTGCTTTAGAGAATCATCATCTCATGGAAGCTAACATTAATATTTTTTAAAATTATTTTTTGGTGTGAACACAATGGCATTCATCTCTCAAGTATCTAAGGAAATTGAGGAAGAGCCATGACATAGCTAATCTAAAAAATTAGATAACATAAGTGTAGATAATCGACTCTCCAATACCTTAGTCATATTCCTAATTTTGTCTAATGTAATTTTAGAGTGAAGTGATGTTTCTAGCCACATGCTAGGTAGGTTGTGAGAAAAGAGGGCCCAATGACATGTTGAATCATCGAAAAGAGATCAGATGATGGTTCTTCTCCATGAGAAGCTTTTGAAATGGGGTAGATTACTATAATACTGTACAATATGGGAGTTGGGATCTTATCCTCTTTTATGCCAATGTTGGATGATGCCATAGTGAGTGGAAATTTCCAATTA
The DNA here is from genome assembly GCF_003676395.1 of Aethalodelphis obliquidens. Lineage (NCBI taxonomy): Eukaryota > Metazoa > Chordata > Mammalia > Artiodactyla > Delphinidae > Aethalodelphis > Aethalodelphis obliquidens. The sequence continues at coordinate 18,062,384 of NW_020837945.1, forward strand.
GGAGAAAGATTCAAAACGACAGTGGAGGAAAAAACAAATGATATTGTAATCAACTAAAACCTCAGCCAGCGATGATGCTCGATAAACTCTCCAAACACAAAAATGCAACAAAAAGCACAAAAATATAGCTTAGATGTGGGTGAGCAAAATGCTTGGTGCACAGGAAAATGCCTCAGAAGAACCATTACTGCTTACATCCCCACATTTCTCCAACAATCATCAGAATTGTGAATTTTCAAGAAAACGGCTCCGAGCCGGAAGCTTTTGTTTGCAGTGGAAATGACTTACTCTTTAATTTTCAAACAAGTATTTTCTTCCACTTGAACTTCTTCTGGGCCCTAAATAGACACTGCTAATGTGCTTTAAAAAAAAAAAGTCAGAATTTTAAAGAAGTAGTGCATGAAGCTATAAGGCCAGTTCATTAAATGTGCATCATTGGTATTGGTTTTTAATCTTAGCTCTCTTGTCCCCTCATTGGGCACACACCACTTTCATTAACTTTCAGGGAGTTGCATACATGCATTAAGGAAAAGAAAGTTCTTCAGAGTAATGAGGCCAGAAGTGTATGACAGCATCATCGCTTTTCCCCCTTGCTTTGTACTTACACACAATACCACTCTGGTACCTCCAAATAAGGCTTCTCAGCCTTCGTTTCTAAACATAGATATATCAAGACATTCTTTGTTGTTTCCTAACCATTGCCACTGTAATTTTACAGAAATGTGTATTTTCATAACGAGAGGAACGATTTAAATGATTTTCTTTAACATCTGCTAACTTCCATGACTGTGTATTTATTGAATTTGGTCTCTGAATTTGCTAGGAGCTATTCTAGAGCTAACAAAAGAAGGTCCCTGCTGGATTTGAGCTTACAATTTAAAGAAACAAAGGAAATAATAAAATAAGCATAATACCTTGTGTTTGTATAGTGTTTATGATTAACAAATTGCTTTCCCATGCCTTATTTCAGTTAATGCTTCAAACTACCTTACGGAAGAGCAATGTGACATGATTACCGCAGTTTAAGTATGGACTACCTGAAAGGTATAGGTGTTTTTAAGTTACTCAGGGTCACAGAGTCAAGGCAGTAACAGCCCAGGCTATGTTCATCTTTGCTGACTGACACTAATGTTCAACTGCTCTTTCCAGGCACCAGGTTAATGTAACTTTCAATAGTTGCTGTACATTACCCCATAGGTGGAAAGATTGCACTGCTGTCCCTTTGAGAGGAGCAATAAATTCTTACACTATTTACATCGTTTTCCTGCAGTTGATGGGAATTGACTTGGGACTTAGGTGGGAAAGAAACAGAGAAAAACAGAAAAACCTATTTTGAACATGACCTAAGGGCAAGCAGAATTAAAAAATGGGAAGGGGAAAAAGAAGGGAGAACAAAGCAAAGACTAGATTCCCTTGAAAGAACATGAAAGATCATAAGAAAGACAAAAATGTAAAGGGGATTCTGCATGAAATAAAGTCACATGAAATGGTTTAGAGAGAATGATGTTTACCATTTCTAAATGTTAAGGCAGGGCACTTGGGGGTTCTCTTCAGAGGTGTGACTGAGACGTTAAAGTAAAAAGAAAAACCACGGTTCATAGTAAAATCTTAGCAAGCCCTTTTTATATCTGAACTGAATCCAAAATGGCTGGATGTGGAAATTGAGAAATACGACTTGGTTCTTGGGAAGAAAAAAGGGTGAATACTAGAACTATACCGAGAGAATGGAGAAGCAAGATACAAAGGGAGCAGGAGAATCAATAAGGAATCATAGATCTTAACCTTTTAAAGTCTGAGCACTGGGATAAATAGTGCCATTTATCTCATGAGTTAGGAAAATGGTGGAAACAAAGCAAGAAATTTAGTGTTTCCTGAAGTCCTATGACTCTGAAGATTAGGGTTTGAGATTGCTGAAGATAATCATGTTAATTAATTAAGACAGTCAAGGATAATACATTCCGGCTTATATGTTGATGCACTTCTGCCTTTTTTTTTTTTTTTTTTTTTTTTTTTTACTAGTCAGTATGAACCGAGACACGATCAACTGCCTTCTGTTAATGAATGCATTCCATTTAGTTGACGTTTGGATAATTATTTTCTGAAATACCTTCAGATACTTAAAACAGAAACAGTGTCTAAGTTCTGAGGGGAATAATAGCTCATTTTTCAAAAACAGATGAGATGTTTGTCTCATCTTTCTTCAGGTTTTATTTTTTCATTCAAGCTTATAATACAGGAGAAGAAATATTGAGATGAATTTCATATTTTCTTAATTATGTTGGTCTTCAGGTCAGGAGAAACCAATCAAGCACATGTGCTGATTAAACTTCGAAGCTTGGTTATGCTCAAGTGGCTGACTTTTAAGATTAGTGAAGCAAAATCCTAGCTCATTTTTCTTTCTATTTATTTAACTTAATTAAATGTGTGATTTTATATGATGCAAATAAAAGAGTTTTAAAACAGCTTATTTTTTGGCATAATTTGCTAAACCTTCTTTTTTTTAAACATCTTTATTGGAATATAATTGCTTTATAATGCTGTGTTAGTTTCTGCTTTATAACAATGTGAATCAGCTATACATATACATATATCTCCTCCCTCTTGAGCTTCCCTCCCACCCTCCCTATCCCACCCCTCTAGATGGTCAAAAAGCACCAAGCTGATCTCCCTGTGCTATGCGGCTCCTTCCCACTAGCTATCAATTTTACATTTGGTAGTGTATATATGTCCATGCCACTCTCTCACTTCACCCAGCTTACCCTTCCCCCCTCCCTGTGCCCTCAAGTCCATTCTCTACATCTGCATCTTTACTCCTTTCCTGCCCCTAGGTTCTTCAAAATCTTTTTTTTTTTTTAGATTCCATATATATGTGTTAGCATACAGTATTTATTTTTCTCTTTCTGACTTACTTCACTCTGTATGACAGTCTCCAGATCCATCCACCTCACTACAAATAACTCAATATCATTTCTTTTTATGGCTGAGTAATATTCCATTGTATATATGTGGCACATCCTCTTTACCCATTCATCTGTCAATGGACACTTAGGTTGCTTCCATGTCCTGGCTACTGTGAATAGAGCTGCAATGAACATTGTGGTACGTGACTGTTCTTTAATTATGGTTTTCTCAGGGTATATGCCCAGTAGTGGGATTGCTGGGTCATATGGTAGTTCTATTTTTAGTTTTCTAAGGGACCTCCATACTATTCTCCATAGTGAGTGTATCAATTTACATTCCCACCAACAGTGCAAGAGGGTTGCCTTTTCTCCACACCCTCTCCACATTTATTGTTTGTAGATTTTTTGATGATGGCCATTCTGACTGGTGTGAAACGATATCTCACTGTAGTTTTGATTTACATTTCTCTAATGATTAGTGATGTTGAGCATCCTTTCTCGTGATTGTTGGCAATCTGTATGTCTTCTTTGCAGAAATGTCTATTTAGGTCTTCTGCCCATTTCTGGATTGGGTTGTTTGTTTTTTTGATATTGAGCTGCATGAGCTGCTTATAAATTTTGGAGATTAATCCTTTGTCAGTTGCTTCATTTGCAAATATTTTCTCCCATTCTGAGGGTTGTCTTTTCGTCTTGTTTCCTTTGTTGTGCAAAAGCTTTTAAGTTTTATTAGGTCCCATTTGTTTACTTTTGTTTTTACTTCCATTTCTCTGGAGGTGGGTCAAAAAGGATCTTGCTGTGATTTATGTCATAGACTGTTTTGCCTAAGTGTTCCTCTAAGAGTTTTATAGTGTCTGGACTTACATTTAGGTTTTAATCGATTTTGAGTTGATTTTTGTATATGGTGTTAGGGAGTGTTCTAATTTCATTCTTTTACATGTAGCTGTCCAGTTTTGTTCGCACCACTTATTGAAGAGGCTGTCTTTTCTCCATTGTATATTCTTGCGTCCTTTATCAAAACTAAGGTGACCATATGTGCGTGGGTTTATCTCTGGGCTTTCTATCCTATTCCGTTGATCTATAAATCTATTTTTGTGCCAGTACCATACTGTCTTGATTACTGTAGCTTTATAGTATAGTCTGAAGGCAGGGAGCCTGATTCCTCCAGCTCCGTTTTTCTTTCTCAAGATTGCTTTGGCTATTCGGGGTCTTCTGTGTTTGCGTACAAATTGTGAAATTTTTTGTTCTAGTTCTCTGAAAGATGCCATTGGTAGTTTGATAGGGATTGCATTGAATCTGTAGATTGCTTTGGGTAGTGCAGTCATTTTCACAACGTTCATTCTTCAAATGCTAGAACATGGTATATCTCTCCATCTGTTATCATCATCTTTAATTTCTTTCATCAGTGTCTTATAATTTTCTGCATATGGTTTTTGTCTGCTTAGGTAGGTTTATTCCTAGGTATTTTATTATTTTTTGTTGCAGTGGTAAATGGGAGTGTTTCCTTAAATTCTCTTTCAGATTTTTCATCGTTAGTGTATAGGAATGCAAGAGATTTCTGTGCATTCATTTTGTATCCTGCTACTTTACCAATTTCATTGATTAGCTCTAGTAGTTTTCTGGTAGCATCTTTAGGATTCTCTATGTATAGTATCATGTCATCTGCAAACAGTGACAGCTTTACTTTTTCTTTTCCGATTTGGATTCCATTTATTTCTTTATCTTCTCTGATTGCTGTGGCTAAAACTTCCAAAATTATGTTGAATAATAGTGGTGAGAGTGCACAACCTTGTCTTGTTCCTGATCTTAGAGGAAATGGTTTCAGTTTTCACCATTAAGAATGATGTTGGTTGTGGGTTTGTCATATATGGCCCTTATTATGTTGAGGTAAGTTCCCTCTATGCCCACTTTCTGGAGCATTTTTATCATAAATGGGTGTTGAATTTTTCAAAAGCTTTTTATACATCTATTGAGATGATCATGTGATGTTTCTCCTTTAATTTGTTAATATGGTTTATCACATTGATTGATTTGTGTGTATTGAAGAATCCTTGAGTTCCTGGGATAAACCCCAGTTGATCACGGTGTATGATCCTTTTAATGTGCTGTTGGATTCTGTTTGCTAGTATTTTGTTGAGGATTTTTGTATCTATGTTCATCAGTGATATTACCCTGTAGTTTTCTTTCTTTGTAACATCTTTGTCTGGTTTTGGTATCAGGGTGATGGTGGTCTCATAGAATGAGTTAGGGACTGTTCCTCCCTCTGCTATATTTTGGAAGAGTTTGAGAAGGATAGGTGTTAGTTCTTCTCTAAATGTTTGATAGAATTCGCCTGTGAAGCCATCTGGTCCTGGGCTTTGGTTTGTTGGAAGACTTTTAATCACAGTCTCAATTTCAGTGTTTGTGATTGGTCTGTTTATATTTTCCATTTCTTCCTGGTTCAGTCTCGGAAGGTTGACCTTTACTAAGAATTTGTCCATTTCTTCCAGGTTGTCCATTTTATTGGCGTACAGTTGCTTGCAGTAATCTCTCATGAGCCATTGTACTTCTGCAGTGTCAATTGTTATTTCTTTTTCATTTCTAATCCTATTGATTTGAGTCTTCTCCCTTTTTTTCTTGATGAGTCTGGCTAATGTTTTATCAATTTTGTTTATCTTCTCAAAGAAACAGCTTTAAGTTTTATTGATCTTTGCTATTGTTTCCTTCATTTCTTTTTCATTTATTTCTGATCTGATCTGTATGATTTATTTTATTCTGCTAACTTTGTGGGGGGTTTTGTTCTTCTATCTCTAATTGCTCTAGGTGTAAGACTAGGTTTTTTATTTGAGATGTTTCTTATTCCTTGAGGTAGGATTGTATTGCTATAAACTTCCCTCTTAGAACTGCTTTTGCTGCATCCCATAGGTTTTGGATCATAGTGTTTTCATTGTCATTGGTTTCTAGGTATGTTTTATTTCCTCTTTGATTTCTTCAGTGATCTCTTGGTTATTAAGTAGTGTATTGTTTAACCCCCATATGTTTGTATTTTTTGCAGGATTTTTCCTGTAATTCATATCTAGTCTCATAGCATTGGGTCAGAAAAGATACTGGATATGATTTCAATTTTCTTAAATTTACCAAGGCTTGATTGTGACTGAAGATATGATCTATCCTGGAGCATGTTCCATGAGCACTTGAGAAGAAATTGTATTCTGTTGTTCTGGGATGGCGTTTCCTATAAATATCAATGAGTCCGTCTTGTTTAATGTATCATTTAAAGCTTCTGTTTCCTTACTTATTTTCATTTTGGATGATCTGTCCATTGGTGAAAGTGGGGTGTTAAAATTCCCTACTATAATTGTGTTACTGTCGATTTCCCCTTTTATGATTGTTAGCATTTGCCCTATGTATTGAGGTGCTCCTATGCTGGGTGCATAAATACTTTCAATTGTTATATCTTCTTCTTGAATTGATCCTTTGATCATTATGTAGTGTACTTCTTTGTGTCTTGTAATAGTCTTTATTTTAAAGTCTCTTTTGTCTGATATGAGAATTGCTACTCCAGTTTTCTTTTGATTTCCATTTGCATGGAATATCTTTTTCCATTCCCCTCACTTTCAGCCTGTGTGTGTCCCTAGGTCTGAAGTGGGTCTCTTGTACACAGCATATATACAGGTCTTGTGTGTGTGTGTGTGTATATATATATATAAAGAAAGAAAAGTAAGAGAGCAGTCCAATCAATAAACAAATCTACCAATGATAATAAACTCTAAATACTAAACTAAGATATACCTAAAACCAGAAAACAGTCAGTCACATAGAGAAAAACCCAAGTCTACAGTTCTCCCAAAGTCTGCCATCTAAATATTGGGGTGATTTTTGTCTGCTCAGGTGTTCCACAGATGCAGGGTACATCAAGTTGATTGTGGAGATTTAATCCTCTGCTCCTGAGGCTGCTGGGAGAGATTTCCCTCTCTCTTCTTTGCTCCCACAGCTCCTGGGGTTCAGCTTTGGGTTTGGCCCCGCCTCTGCGTGTAGGTCACCTGAGGCCATATGTTCCCCGCCCAGACAGGAGGGGGTTAAAGGAGCAGCTGATTCGGGGGCTCTGGCTCACTCAGGGCAGGGGGAGGGAGGGGTACGGATGCGGGGCGAGCCTGTGGCGGCAGAGGCCAGCATGACGTTGCACCAGCCTGTGGCGTGCCGTGTGTTCTCCCTGGGAATGTGTCCCTGGATCACGGGACCCTGGCAGTGGCGGGCTGCACAGGCTCCCCGGAAGAGGGGTGTGGGTAGTGACCTGTGCTCGCACACAGGCTTCTTGGTGGCGGCAGCAGCAGCCTTAGCATCTCATGCCCATCTCTGAGGTCCGCGCTGGTAGCCGCAGCTTGCGCCCGTCTCTGGAGCTCGTTTAGGTGGTGCTCTTAATCCCCTCGCCTCGCGCGCCCCGAATCAATGGTCTCTTGCCTCTTCGGCAGCTGCAGAGTTTTCCCGGACTCCCTCCCGGCTAGCCGTGGCGCACTAACCCCCTGCAGGCTGTGTTCATGTTGCCAACCCCAGTCCTCTCCCTGCGCTCTGAACGAAGCCCGAGCCTCAGCTCCCAGACGCGCCCGCCCCGGCGGGTGAGCAGACAAGCCTCTCGGGCTGGTGAGTACTGGTCGGCACCGATTCTCTGTGCGGGAATCTCTCCCCTTTGCCCTCCGCACCCTTGTTGCTGTGGTGTCCTCCGTGGCCCCGAAGCTTCCCCCCTCCGCCACCCGCAGTCTCCGCCCGCGAAGGGGCTTCCTAGTGAGTGGAAACTTTTCCTCCTTCACAGCTCCCTCCCACTGGTGCAGGTCCTGTCCCTATTCTTTTGTCTCTGTTTTTTCTTTTTTCTTTTGCCCTACCCAGGTACATGGGGAGTTTCTTGCCTTTTAGGAGCTCTGAGGTCTGCCAGCGTTCAGTAGGTGTTCTGTAGGAGCTGTTCCACATGTAGATGTATATCTGATGTATTTGTGGGGAGGAAGGTGATCTCCGCGTCTTACTCTTCCGCCATCTTGAATGTCTCTTCCTGGCTCAACCTTTCTGTTTCACATTTTGGGTTGTTAAGACAATCTGTAAATGATGTTTCTAATTATTTCAGATTCTTGCTAAGGACAAAGTGTGATAATTATTGGAGTTCTGTAGATTGTAGTTTTATTTTGTGTCATCCCAAACTTCTAGGTTCCGAAGACTTCTCTTTATAACACATTCAGCAGAGAAAGTGTAGAAACACTTAACAAATTGGTTAATAGAAATAAACCAGGACAAATTTGGATGTGTTTTCTTTTTAAATTTTACATTATCTTCATATAACATATGCTGACAATGTTAAAGAAAAACTTTTACAGTCTGAAAGTTCTCTTTGAATGTAAACTAGGTATCATATAAATAACATTAATCCTTTTTTGGTTCTAGAGTCAGGAAAGAGACTGATTATTTTTTTTTTAGAAGAGTCAAATTTTTTTATGATAAATAGCCAAACCACTCTTACAATTCTCCCAAATTAAAAAAAAAAAAAGAACAACAATCAAAGCAACAATTTCCAAAGCAACAGCACACAAATGTAAACATACAGAAGTTAAATTATTATTTTTTTAACATCTTTAATAGAGTATAGCGTGAGGGAGATGCAAGAGGGAGGAGATATGGGGATATAGGTATATGTAAAGCTGATTCACTTTGTTATAAAGCAGAAACTAGCACACCATTGTAAAGAGGATGACTTTTTTAAAAAGATAATGTTTGTTGCCAAGGTTTCTTCCTATTTATGGTATGATCTAGGAATTTCAAAGGGATACCTTTACTGATATTTTCATTCTATTTGCTATGGGAAGAGAAAACACAATTCTGACCTTTATCGTGATATAGTTTATGTTCACAGCTATTAAATCCATATTCCTAGTGAATCATGTGTTTCTCTGCTCCATTTGCAAGTGCAAAGTGAAGTTTTGCCACCTCCTTGTTAGTTTAAATCATCAGTCAAATATGCCTATGAGAACTAAGTAAAGAAATATAATTTTCATCTGACATGAGCCTCACTGGACTGTTTTCCACTAAGGGAGCATACATCCAGCTTTATCATCAATGTTTTAAAATATGAAGTTCTTGCAATGTAGGGTTGAATGATTCCTCTATACTTTCATGCTCTTTTCGTGATAGATTTTAAACTGCTTTGAACCTGCTTTCATTTATGCCACTTTTAATATATAGAAATAATAGAGTTGTCAGTGCCCTGTTTAAGCTGAGGGAGGAAAAACTGTATTTCTTAGAGATATAAGCAGAAACAGGCTTATCTGGATAACCTTATGCTCATCCAGGTAATCCTCTAAGGAAATGCTGTTCAGTGCTTGTGTGTTTAGAATAGTTCTTACCTGAGCCATCCTGTGACTTAGGGGAATAACATTCCATCATCCTCTGATGGTCCAACTGTGACAGCGGGAATGTTCCTATGATATTTGTTGGCAAACAGGAGTATTGAAACAGCAAACAATTAAATCAACAACAGTGTAAGATAGCCAAGCTTCCTGGGCATTTGGGTCTTACACATTGAAGTCCAGAACGGATGTGCAGTAGTTGTTAAGTCTGTAATTACTGAGGGTGTTTGCTAGATGGAGTCTGTTGGAGGCTTAAAATCCACTACCTTGAGAACATCAGGTTGAAGAAAGGTCTAAAATGGAGGTCTGTGAACTTTTGAGGATGATGATGGACCTAGACTCCACTAGTCCTGTCCCAAATATACTTCACACACACACACACACACACACACACATATATATGTGTCCTTCTACTCTCACAACCAGAACTAGGCCTGCAGCCCATACTTCAAAGGTCAGTGATGATTCCACAGTCCCTACAGCTAGGTTTTTCTGTAGTTTTCCAATCTACTAAATTGGAAAATTCACATGAGATCTTGAAGTGGTATCCACATAGGTGAGGTTTCTATCTTCCTGGTTTCTCTGAGTGGTTTTCCACACAATCTTGAAGGAGCTGAGAACTCTTTTCTTGATATTTCGTGTTGGGAATGAGGTCATCCACTCAAAGGTAACAGGGCTGCTGGGAACTGTCGTGAGATATCTACTTAATTCCAACAAATATGGTTGATTACCATAATTTTATAGAACTGGTAACTTTATTTCAAAAAGAAAAAAAGGAGCAAAGCAGAAGGGAAAAAGTCTTGACATTGGTTTATGATGTTTTCAATCTTGGTTTACTGCTGATGACCGTATAAATACTATTCACTCTGAACAATTCACATACTTTTTAAAGGTAGCAAAAAAAAACAAAACCAAAAACAAACAAAAAAACAGACCATAACATGGCAGAGAATAGGATAGGAATAAAAAACAAAGAAGAAAAATCTTAAAATGTAAAGGGATTTTTATATGCTGTTTTATCTGTGAATGGAGCAAATGTCCTAATACATTTTAATGGATTTTAATAGGTAACAGTTTTATAATATTCTTTTTTAACTTCTTGGAATTCTTATTCCTCGTGAAATCTATGCCTTAAGAACAGGGAATGCCTCAGGCTCTTAATTTTTTGCTGACTCCCTCCAGTCCTTTTTCTTTTTCACTTCATTTCCAAGTGTACTACTTAAATAAAATCTAACATTTTATTTTTAATTTAATTTTTAAATTTTTATACAATTTTTAAAGGTTACACTCCATTTACAGTTATCAAAAAATATTGGCTACATTCTTTTTTTTTTTTTTTTTTTTGGCAGTACACGGGCCTCTCACTGTTGTGGCCTCTCCCGTTGCGGAGCACAGGCTCTGGACGCGCAGGCTCAGCGGCCATGGCTCACGGGCCCAGCCACTCTGCCACATGTGGGATCTTCCCGGACCGGGGCACGAGCCCGCGTCCCCCGCATTGGCAGGCAGACTCCCAACCACTGCGCCACCAGGGAAGCCCTTGGCTACATTCCTTGTGTTGTACAATACATCATTGTATCCTATCTTACATCCAATAGTTTGTACCTCGCACCATTTTAAATTGATAGGAATCTTAGGAGAGGCTACCTCTTAAGGAAAAGGGATGAAAATGTAGCTTCTTTGATGGTAGAAGCAGTAGGATCTTCCTGGCTATAACTTCTGCTGATGCTTAGAATGCTGAACATTTATTATAATTTAGATAGAATTATTCAACTCAAAGTAATGCTGGAACCCTTTATAAAACAGCATAGTTGCTAGGAATGCTTTCATCTTAATTGGGAAAAATGTTGATTTTATTAGCTATAGTACTTACTCAAGGAAATTAAAATTTGAATACTGTGACATGGCTAACTTATTTTACATAAATTCTCCCTTGTTAGATCATCCAGTTTTACATGGAGACTCCCCATTCCTATATCAAAAACAAGAAAGAGGGCTTCCCTGGTGGCACAGTGGTTGGGAGTCCGCCTGCTGATGCAGGGGACATGGGTTCGTGCCCCGGTCCGGGAAGATCCCACATGCCGCGGAGCGGCTGGGCCCGTGAGCCATGGCCGCTGAGCCTGCGCGTCCGGAGTCTGTGCTCTGCAACAGGAGACGCCGCAACAGTGAGAGGCCCATGTATCGTACCAAAAAAAAAAAAAAAAGAGTGAAAGAGAAGAGAGAGAAGGCATGGAGGGAGGGAAAATTGAAAAACGTAATAGTTAACATATTTTGCTTTCTTCTGCCAGGCAAGTGTTTTATATATTTTATCTTAATTAATCATTGCAGCAACCTATGAGATGGTCCTATTATTTTCTTCATTTTTCGGATGGAAAAACTGAGGAAGAGCAAGTTTAAATGATTTTTCTAGCTAGTAAGTGGAGATAGATCCATTTTACTTGATTAAAGAATGTGCAATGTTAATCTTGTGTTTATCAGTGACAATATGGCTTAATATTTACTAAATGGGATATTAGAAGCTTGATAAATTGAACCCCTTCTCCTCTCCTCATTATTATTTAAAAGAGAATAAAGTCTTTAGGGACATAAAAATTTGTTGCATTTCAGAAAGAAAAATGTGTTTGAGGAGAAATGGATTAAAAAATTGATAAAAATGACAGATAAATTGATGATACAAACTATCAATACTGCTGTAGTTTAATATTTATTCCTTTATTTGCAGTCTCTAAAAAATTAACACCAAGAGAAATAATTTTACATATATTCCCTTAAGATTATCAATATTATTTCTCTTCATTGCATCAACATTAAAGAAGAGGACTTATGTCAGCTCACAAATCCTGAGAATGAAGACCTTTTTAATTAGTAAGCCAGCATCACAATCTTTAGGATTTCAAATGAAGTTGAATGCATGAAAGCAAGTACAGTCAATCTACACAAAAGACAAATATGCTGTGATTTGCACATGCTTATAAATGCTGAAGAAATGTTAGAAGTTATCTTAGTCTGTTTGGGCTATTACAGCAAAGTACTATTAACAGAGTGGCTTATAAACAATAGAAATTTCTCACAGTTCTGGAGGCTGAAAGTCAAAGATCAGGGAGTCAACATGAGTGTGTCCTGGTGAGAACCCTTTTCCAGATTGTAGACTGCAGTCTTCTCTCTGTGTTCTCATATGGCAGAAGGGGCAAGGGAGCTCTTGGGGTCTCTTTTATACGGGCACTAATCCCATGCATGAGGGCTCCACCCGATGACTTACTTCCCAAATGTCCCACTTCCTAATATCATCACACTGAGGGGTAGGATTTCAACATACGAATTTTAGGAGAACACATTCAGTCTGTAACAGATGAATACCAGGAAACTGACACTCAAGAAGCATATGATGTTCTCTGATACATAGGCTAGAGTGTGAATTTTGATACCCAAATGCCTAGGTTCAAAGTTCAGCTCTGTCACTTACTACCAATGTGACCTTAGGCCATTACCTAACTTCTTCATTGCCTCAGTTTCCTCATCTCTGGAGTCTAACCGTTTTTGTCCATATTATCTTTCCATCTTTGCTGGCTGCTACCCCCTGGCCGAGAGCCTAACCTCCCAGATATTTTCCAGATAGATGAAGTGGCTTTTATCAACCTAGGGCTATTCTCAAAAGGGTGCATCTGTGAGCTATTAGTAGCCAACACTCACAAATGGGGTATGGGTGCACTGGTTCCTTTAATTTAAACAAAACTTATTACCATCTTATCCTAAAGTGGCCTTGGAAGCTTTGGCCTAAGAATTTACAGATGGGAGCAATATATTAGATAAGGTCACCTGCTGGCATCTTTGACTTCCTTAAGTCTTAAAGTTTGGGATTCTATAAATGGGTGAAAAAAATCCACCCAATTTTAAGAAATAATTAAATATGAAAATTTACATTAAACACTGCAAATTAAAACAGATTGCTTGTATTTTAAAAAAAACAACCAAAACTTTCATTTTTGAAGTAGTAGTCTTTAGAGGTAATTAGCTGCTTCTAAGGTTTTTCCTATTATTTCTGTTGGATTTCATCACTGATTTGTCACCCACCTTTCCATACCTGGAGTAGCTTAAAATCAGACTGAAGACTCAATTCTACGCTTTGTCCCATGACTTTGATAAGACTCTTCAGACTAATGAATGTTCTGCAGTTCTACTATGAAGCACTTTGCTGCTCATCTGATAACTCCATTCTCCACCTAAGAAAACTTCTTCATTGCAATAGATATAGCAATAATGTTTACATGGTAGTAATTATAAATGGCATGCTTCTGCATGAGAACTTTCTACAAGATTTCTTGTGGTATTTTTCAGTCCCATAATATAAAAGTTGGAATGGATTTGCACATTATCCAACCACTCTCCCTATTGACAAATAAGAACATTGAGGTTTATAGAAAGTAATGACTTTTCCAAATTATCAGTGCTAGTTTAGGGTGGAATGGGAACCAAGCATGAGTTCTCCTGTGAAGTAGTTTATTAGTCTTTCCACTGCACCACACATCTTTATATTTCTACTGTTTAATAGAGACTAAGTTCAAGATTATCTGTTATCTATCTATTTGCCTATCATCTATCTGTCTAATTTATTTATACACCAGCTTGCTTCAGAAAGGATTTAAGCTGGCTTACAAAAAAAGACACAACAAAAAGAGATTTTGGACATTTAATATATGAAGTGGAAGGAACATCAATTTGGGAAAAATAAGCTAAAGCCATGATCAAAGGTAATGGACAAAGTGTATGTTGTGAGACTTTTCCATTGGCTAAAGATAAGACATTCTCTAAGATCTGAGATTTCTACTCTGCAAAGAAAGAACAGGGATTACATGATCACATCAGTGTGGATCAGGTAGCTGGATTATTGGTTACAATGGATCATAGTCACCATAAAATAAAAATAAGCTAGTTTCTTAAAAGAATAGTCAATACTTTCTGACAAAATTGTTAAACTGTTTTCTTGAAGAGAATGGTACCAGTCCAAAGAAATAAATTGCAAGTGAAATCAGCTTGGTACCATTGCTCTTTTCTGACCATGTGTTCTGTCAGAACCTAAAAAGAAACTAAATAGAACACTTTTTTATTATAGTTTTGCAAAATTATAAACAGATTTTTGTACTATTCTAACTTAAAACACAAATATAATTAAACTCCTGCCTTATTATAATTATACCAGTATATTTAAGAATAGTTTTATGTAAAGTCACAGTACATAGTAAAATTGCTGTCCCACAGTATCATTTTCCTACTAAAGTTTGAAACTCTGTCATTTTAAGGTGAGAAGTCAGAGGTGTTTAGGCTGTTCTGAAGGTGTAAAGGACATCAAAAGTCTGAAAGGTCACTAAGTCTGTAGTCACAGAAAGCAGCCATCTAAACTATATACATTTTAGAAATAAGCCCAATTTATTTGTTTAAACTCTGCCTGGTTTCTTCAACCATTCTTCGAATATAGTTTATAATGCCTCCAAAAATCACTAAGAAACGTATGGAAAAAGAAATACAGCTCCAGTTAGATCTGTACCATATCTAGGTCAAGCTCACTAATGTTACATATATGAAGAGAAGATTGTCTCATTATTTATTGTGAAAACATCACTGGTTGATGAAAGCAGGGAGCCTTTAGCTTTGATTGCTCAGAAGCTCAACATTATTATTCCACCAAGAGATTGATTCAAATCAGCCATATTGCCATTTTGTTATGTATTAGCTGCGGCTTTTCTTAGGATCCAGATTCATGTTTGTGTGTTTTTTTAATGTTTATTTTGTCTCATATTTCATTTCAATAGCTCTTTTGGCCAGATAAGCAAATTTTCTGTCAAACACATTCTTCCCAGAACTCGTGAGATGGACTATTGCATTAAAAAGGCACTCATGTAGGAATCATAAATCGTAGACCAAGAAGTCAAATTCCATTTTTATATTAACTTTGTAGAAAATTTTTCATTTTCCATGAGAGATAAAGGTAAGTGATTTCCTTGTGGCCTCAGTCATCTGTGGTCTTCCCAAGATTCCAGTTTCCTTAAAATTTCCAGTTCATTTTGATGATAGAGCTTGAGCTTGTTGCTACATAAATCAGTAGACATGGGAGTTTTAATGAGCTGGTTAGTTTTCGGGAGTTTCTTTACTACATATCAGATACTTATAGTGAGAAGACAGACCATCTGTGAAATAGGCTTTACCACGTCTCCACCTTTCCTCAGAAAATCATCAGTAACCATAGTTCTCACTTTTTTGAGAGATCAGAATCATCCTCCCTCCACTTATCAAATTGTCTTTTTTGTCCCCTGCAGCACTGGGGACTACTGCTTAAGCAGCTCTGGAATTACCCTTGAAAGTAAATTTTACTTATTGCCTTACTCAGAACAGTATAGAACCTAAAATAATTCTTTTACAAATTTAAAATATTTTTCTATTTACTGACTTCTCAGTGATGGTCTTGATACTGCTTTCTTTCTTCAAAAATTTCCTCTTCTTGACATCCTTCCTGGATTATTTTTTCTTCCTTTCTAGCAACTTATTATTTTTACCAATGAAATAGAAAGAAGAGAGGTGATCCTCACACCCTTTCACTTGGTGCTAAAAGAGATTGTCCAATCTGTCCTCATAGCACCAGTAATTGGAAAATATTTTGGTCAAGATGTCAAAAAACACAGTATATATCTGCATATTACTAAAATAGTTCTTTATGTCTCCATATGTCTCCAATGGAACTCAGATAGACTTTAATCCTTTGCCTGCCCTGTACACACACACACACACACGCACACACACACACACACACACACACAACTTATCTCCTATCTTTAAAATCCAGAAAATCATTACAAATTTATATGGCAAACTGCTTCTTTTAAACACTTACCCTACTGTGATTGCATAAACCAGGAAACATTCCCAGAAATGGAAACATGAAGTCAGCCTGTCATCCCAATCTTTTTCAGTGAATCTCTTTTAATTAGGAAAAATGTGAACAAGGTCAACCTGGCTCCTTTCCGCAATTATCAAGTACTCAAAGAGTCGTGAACCAAGTATCTCAAATCACACCGTCACATATATGCATCTTCTTTATCATAGGACCCTTGGACTTGTAATACTACAAGTCTACTAATTTGAAAGTATGGGCTTTATAGACACATCCCAACCTGCAGGTTTAGGTGCTGCATCACCTGGAGTCCTGATAAGAAAAGATGCCACACCGAAACTGAGGAATTTGAAGAGAGTCTAATAAAGGGATGATTTACAAAGGGATAGTGCTTAATCTGGGGCTAACAACTGACAGAGCTGCTATCCCTAGGTCAGAAAGAAGCAGTGACTCGAACTTGGAACTTGAAAATGGCATAGTTTGGAGAAGGATTGCTGAGAGCAATTTTGGCCGGTAGAGGGAGGCTGCCAACACTTGGAAGGAAGGCTGAAGAAAACATTGCCTAACCTCACTTTCCTGTCTGTGCTTCTCATTGGCTGAACACAACCTGAATCCAGAGAACTGGGAATCTTTGGCCTAGAATCAGCATCCCGGGACGTGGAGTAGGGTGGAAAGGGGGTGGAAAGTGGCACTCGATAGAATAAACGGAAAGTATTCAGCACAGTCACTACCCTTGAAAATGGTGACCATGTGAGGCAACATGGCAGGCACCAGAAGACACATCCTCCAGTCCAAAGCAGAAAATTTGAACTCTAAAATGGCATTCTAGAAGTGCGATGCTACTAGTCTCTTTGGGATTCAACTGGCACAATCTATCATTATGCCCTTATATCATTTTCTGAAGTAATCTGTCTTTGTATCCCCCATATGGCTGTATATAGTCACATGCATAGTAAATTCTCAGTAAACTCTTGGTAGAGTCACTGAATAACTTTCCTCTTATGTTCCCTACCACTGCTGCTAGCCTATTATCTTGTATGAGTTTCTGTCAGCAATGTTTCAAAATTCCAAGAACAGTCATGTATCCACATGCAGTGGTGTGCCAGACTTGGACAAATAATACAGAATACTGTATTTTGACAGTTGTGATCAAAGGCAGTGCAATTGCTGTTATGTCCAAGAGAAGTGAGGTCAGCAGCAAATCACCTCTGTCAAATGACTTCACTTAGAAAATCCTCGTGGAATACTTTGTAGTTTTACTGTGACACTGTCTCCCAGAGCTAAAATGATATAGATGGAAATGTTCAGTAAAAATTCAGAAACTTTCCTTCCTCTCAATTTCTCAACGAAAAAAAGAAAAAGTAGTATTGCCTGCCAATATCAGGGGTATATAGATGCAAGAACATCTTTTTCTGCTACATGAAGATGAATTGCCTGTAACGATTGCCATTTGAAAATTGTGGCCTCAAATTTTAAGCATCCATGTTGTACTGTTAAAAGCAGGTAAGTCCTGTTCTGATGGAAATGCACACGCTTCACTCTTCTGTAGAATATATTGCATCGAAGAAAAGGGTTTATTTTTCTTCTCTAAAATTTCAGTATCTCCGGTGATCTATGGGGGAAAAAAATCTGTACTGGGTAGTGCAGTAAAGGTCACACACTAAGTATGCAGCTGTATTACTTTTGAGGCACAGAAGCAAACTCTTTAAGTTCTAGTAGCTAATTAAGATAAAGATTTGCTTGGCATGCAATTTTGCTTCCTTAACATCTTTTATATTGAAGTCACTCTGACTTACAGAGCATTGTACGTTTTAGTCACTGACCCATAAAGTACAAATGAGAGCTGGTTAAAGGATAACAATGGTCATTCTGAATAACTTGCTGAGAAATGCCTCAAACTTGGAAGACGTTTTAATAATAATGTCGTTAAAGACTAGAGAAGCACAAAGAGAAAATTTGAATTACACAGCTCCTCTTGCTGTAATTTAAAGGTATTTCAAGCTAAATTTAAGCCTCTTGGATGTGATATCATGCTGTTTTTGAGCCAGCAAATACAAGATACTAATAATAAAACCTACTTAGGGCTTCCCTGGTGGCGCAGTGGTTGAGAGTCCGCCTGCCGATGCAGGGGACACGGGTTCATGACCCGGTCCGGGAAGGTCCCATATGCCGCGGAGCAGCTGGACCCGTGAGCCATGTCCACTGAGCCTGCGCGTCCGGAGCCTGTACTCCGCAACGGGAGAGGCCACAACAGTGACAGGCCCGCATACCGCAAAAACAAACAAACAAACAAGGATATCAATATAGATTTCAGAAAACTCTTAAATAAAAATTCAGAAGCCTATCACAAAATTTATATGGAAATGCAAACAACCTAAGCAAAAAGCATCTAAAAAACTGATAGACTCACACTACCAGACTTTAAGGCTTATTATAAAACCACAGTACTCAAAAGAGTGATCTTATCATAAGAATAGATATTTTTAAAAATAAGGTTTTTAAAAAAATTGCATCAACTTCAGCCTTTCGTCAATATCTCCTGTGGCATACATTTTAGTTCCATCTGTGTTACATACACAATGCTAGCATGCTCTGTGAATGAATTTATTTGTTTCTGACCACTTTTTCAAATTATAGTTTTATTTTTTGTTTTTTCAAATTTTGGATTTTTTGCATATATATTAACTTCCTGGGACTTCCATAACAAAGTACCACAAACTAGGTGGTTCAAACAATAGAAATTTATTGTCTGACCATAAGTTCTGCAGGCTACAAGCCCGAGATCAAGATGTATGCAGAGCTGGTTCCTTCTGAAGTCTGTGAGGAGGCATAGGACATGCCTCTCTCCAGGCTTCTGGCATTCCTTTTGGGTTGTATATGTTATCATCTCAATTTCTGCCTTTATCTTCACAGGGCATTCTCCTTGGGTGTCTGTGTCCAAATTTCTCCTTCTTATAAGGACATCAATCATACTTGATTAGAGACCCACTCTAAATCTAATGTGACCTCATTTTAACTTAACTAATTACATCTGCAATGACCCTAATAAGGTCACATCCTTATAGTGGGAGTTAGTACTTCAACATGTCATTTGGGGTGGGGAGAACACAATTCATCTGCTGATAGCATGTCTGGTCATTAATTTCAGTCTTTTTTCTTCTTTTGCCTAAGTCCCTATACTTTTAATTACTTTACTTTCAAGTTTTCTAATGAACTTCTATGTCTATTCAACTTTTAAGTCCATTCACTGAGTTATTTCTTATTCATTGTGTTACATGTTCTTTTCCCTATATTTTCTTTGTTTTATCTTCTATTTTTTTCTCATTATGTTCATTTCCCTTTCAATACTTGAAAACGTAGACAATAATTATAGAAGATTTCTTCATGTCTTTGTCTACTGATTCCATCATTTTCGTCATTTGTCTTCTCCTTTTGCCAAATTTTTCTCCTGTTAATGGGTTACATTCTTCTTCTTCACATGTCTTTTCATGTCTTGTAATTTTGGACACAGTGAATTTTTGTTAATGAGGACTGGATTTTATAGTCTTCAAGGGTGTTAAAGTTTGTTCTGTTAAGTTTTAAAATTAATTGCAGAGCTGCTTGATCTTTCCTTAGCTTGTCTAGAGAAGCCATTATTCTAGGGCATAGCCACATTACAGAGGCATGGCCCTTCTACCATCTTTGCCCAATGCCCCAGATGTTGAATGACTACATTCATTCTATCTGGTTAGAATATAAAGTGTCTTCCAGCCCTATTTGAGGTCTGCAAACTGTTCAGATTATACCTTCCTTGGTGTTCTTTTCCCAATCTCATGACATTTCACCCTACACATATGAGGCTTGGTATTCATCAACACAATCAAGGGCATCCTATACGGATTTCTAGAGCTTTCTCCATGCAGTTCTATCTCCCCTAGTACCCTTCCTTGCAATTTGCAGCTATCTCATTCTTTCCAAAGTGGACTCCATCTCCTCAAACCCTGGGGACCACCATGCTCTCCTTATGATTCCACTCCCTGTGCCATGATCCAGGAAGTGCTTCCACCCTGACAGCCAGAGTATTCCTCCAATTCCCTTCTTTTGTTTCCCTGTCTCATGGATCACAGTTCTGTGTTCTGAATTCTAAAACCTATTACAATTTTGTCCGGTATTCTAATTATTTATGGCAGGAGAAGAAAATCTGGATCCAGTTACCCCATCATGAATATAGCAGAAGACTTACTATGCATTTTGATAAACAAGTTCTCTAATAGAATTTCTTCTTTAATGGTTAGTGCTTTTGTCCTATTTAAGCAAAATGATGAAGGTAATCACATTTTCCTCTAATATCTTTATTGTTTTACTTTTAACAATTATATCTGCAATTCATCTGAAAAAAATATTTTTCTGTATAGTGCATTAGGCCATTTGATATTCAAGATCTTTTTTTCCCATTTGAATGTCAAGTGGCCTAGTCTATTTATTAAAAACACTTACCTTTTATTGATTTTACAAATAATGTCACTATATATATATATATATCATTTTACTTTGGGACTCAGTTGCATCAGTTTGTCTATTTGTGTACCACCACTGCACTCTGAATTACTATAGCTGTATAATAATTTAGATAGTTAGACTAAGTCTTTTGGCTTCATTTTTTACAAGATTGCCTGGGCCATCCTTGGCCATTGGCATTTCCCAATGTATTTTAAATTCAACTTGGTGATTTCTAAAATAAATAAACAGATTTTTAAATAAATAAATACTATTTTTATAGTATTTTTTATCATGACCTTATTGAATCTTAGACTTGTGTGAGAATAATTTAAATCTTTACCATAATGAGACTTCCAAGACCTCCTGAAATATTTTTAAATTTATATAGATGGCATTTCATTTCTGTTGATTGGTTCTTGGATTTTAGGAAAAAGATATTGCACATCATTATTTAGATATATTCCTATGTGTCTGATTTTTTTGATGTACTTATAACTAATATCTTTCTTACAACTTGTTTCCCTATACATTTGTTGCTGGTACCTAAACATACAATTGTTTCTTGTTTATAATCATCAGTATAGTCACATTGCTCAATTTACTATGAATTTAATAGCTTTTTAAATTATTTTGGAATTTCTACATACATAATCATCTTGTTCTAAATAATGGCATCTTTATTTCCCTCTTAATTATCCTTACACTTTTCTTTTTTTTTTTTTTTCTAGCCTTATTGGCTAGAGACTGAATTAAAATATTGAATTAAAGAGGAGTCATCATCCTGTTTTTAATCTTGAGGGGATATTTTCAATATTTCACAGCAGTGTATGTTTATTTCTATAGGTTATTTATGGATATTCTTTGTCAGGTTAAGAAAATTTCTTCCTATTTCTATTTACTCTAACTTGCAAGAAGGTTTTTATGTATTTTCTTGTTTTCATCATAAATATATTGAATTTGACCAAATTTTTTTTCTGTACCTTTCAAAATGACTATATGACCTTTATTTTTTATTCATAATGTAGTTTTATTCAACTATGTTGATCAATTTTTTAAAAAAATTTGTATTTATCTACCTTGAATAAACCCCAGTCAGTCTTGAGATAGAACTTTCTCATGTTTGTTAAGCCATCTTCTCAAACAAATTGATTATGAACATGTTGGAATTTATCTTGAAATTTGCCACAAAGGGGCTTATGAACATGTCAATTCATATAGTTCTTCAGGGAGGTACATTTTAGAGAGAAAATGGCTGTATAATAGTTGTTAGATTGGATAAAATATAATGCAACAGCTAATTAAACATTAGGCTCTTCCTAAAGTTGAAGACTGTTAGAATTTTAGGAGGGGCTCTCAGGTTTATTAATGTCTTTCAGAGAATTGCTGGAGAATCTTATCAGTAATGGTAATTACTTCCAGAAGGAACTCCTAATCATATTAGACCATAAAATTCTTCCAAGTTTTGGACAGTTCTTTTAAATGTCAAACAAAAGATCTGTTTATTAACTGAGAAGGTCATGAAAAGCTATGAAAACTGCCCAATGCAGGCGACACGGGCTTGTGCCCCAGTGCGGGAAGATGCCACATCCAGTTGTAGAACAAAAGAATGGGTTCACAATGGAAGTTTAAAGGGATAGTAGTGGGAAGAATAAAGATACTCTTTGCTGGTACCCTCTTGAGTCCAGCTGATCTTTGCACTGTGGCACATACCCTTTGATCCGTTACTTATATTTCTAGTTATTTGGCATGAGAGGATAATCATGTATGGATCACATATATAGCTATTAATATTCTCATTGTAACAGGACTTATACCAAAAATAGTGAGACAATGAGAGAAGGTGGGAGGGAGGTGGAAAAGAAAGAAAATTTTCCAATGCTTATCAGTGATGGAATGACTGTATAATTGGAATCCATCAGTAAAACTAAATAATTCGCAGAAGCCATTCAAATGACTATTACTGAAGATTTTCATTAACATCAATATTAACCGTACATTGTTAAATGAACAACAAAAATGCAGATTCCAATACCATATATTCTCATTAAAAATAACGTATACAAAAAAAAAATAACGTATACACAAATAGTGTATATAAAAATCCTGTATATAGTAATGTGGAAAGGCTCTATTAAATTATTTCTGGGATGATAGATTATTTTTATTTTCTTATTTTGGATTCCTTTATAACTTTCTTAAATATGTTTTGCTTTAATAATAAGAAAAAATATTTCTTATAATAATATATTTTGTTGTAGTTAGACACAAATACAACCTTCCCATATTATTTCATAAAAGCCTCTAAAACCTTTTTTAAAAGACGCTTTCCTTGGGCTTCCCTTGGGCTTCCCTGGTGGCGCAGTGCTTGAGAGTCCGCCTGCCGATGCAGGGGACACGGGTTTGTGCCCCGGTCTGGGAACATCCTACATGCCGCGGAGTGGCTAGGCCCATGAGCCATGGCCGCTGAGCCTGCACGTCCGGAGCCTGTGCTCCGCAACGGGAGAGGCCACAACAGTGAGAGGCCCACGCACCGAAAAAAAAAAAAAAAAAATGCTTTCCTCAATGTAAAGCAATTCTTTAACATGCTTTACTGAATGTATACTAAAAGGTCAAGAGAGATATTCCGTTTCACTTCTGTGTTATTTCCTACACTGCATTATTGAGAATACAGCTTAGTGTGTTTTTATTCCAAGCATGCCTCGCACAAGTAGCACACATTATTTCACCGTAGCCCATGGCATCCTTTGTGCAAATCTGCTGTCAAGTAGCCCACCAAATGCAATTTATCCAGTCCTCTTTATAGTTGTTGGAGTTTCTGGAATTATAAAGTCCCTGGCAGTATTCTCCGGAGCAATACTTTGTTACTTAGAATTTGCCTGTACCAAAAGGGACAGGCATAAGAATGCAGTGTCATCTAGTCAATGATAACAAGAGTCCGAAAAGTGGCATAAGAACACGTAGGCAAGTGCTCGAGTGAGTCAGTCAGATTCCTGCGATACCTGTGAAGAATGCGGCACCAAAACACAGTTGCCAGTTGCCCATCTGAGAGCCACAGCTTCTACAGAGCGCTGGATGTTCTCAGCTTCTTTCATTCTGGGAGGAATCTGATTGGAAAAATTATTGCTGACGTGTTCATTAAGAACAAGATTAAGAACACAATAACAAAGAAATGAGCAAAAGACTTGAACAGAGGCTTCTCAAAATGACCAGTAAGCATATAAAAAGTAACCTGGGCTCACACCAGTCAGAATGGCCATCATTCAAAAGTCTACAAATGACAAGTGCTCGAGAGGGTGTGGAGAAAAGATAAAACTTCTACTCTGTTGGTGGGAATGTAAACTGGTGCAGCCACAATGAAAAACAGTACGGAGGTTCCTTCAAAAAACTAAAACTAGAGTTGCCATGTGATCCAGCAATCCCACTCCTGGGCATATACCCAAATAAAACTATAATTCAAAAAGATACATACAGCCCTACATTCACAACAACACTATCCACAATAGCCAAGACATGGAAACAACCTAAATGTCCATCGACAGATGAATGGATAAAGAGGATGTGGTACATATATACAATAGAATATTACTCAGCCATAAAAAAGAATAAAATAATTCCTTTTGCAGCAACATGGATGGACCTAGAAATTATCATACTGAGTGAAGTAAGTCAGAAACAGAAAGATAAATACCATATGACATCACTTATATGTGGAATCTAAAATATGACACAAACTTACCTATGAAACAGACTCACAGACATAGAGAACAAACGTGTGGTTGTCAACGGGAGGAGGGTGGGGGAGGGATGGAGTGGGAGTTTGGGATTAGCAGATGCAAAATATTATATATAGAATGGATAAACAACAAAGTCCTACTGTATAGCATATGATATACATATATATCTATATATATCTCCTGTGATAAACCTTAGTAGAAAAGAATATGAAATAAAGTGTATATACGTATAACTGAATCACTTTGCTGTACATCAGAAATTAACACAACATTGTAAATCAACTATAATTGAATAAAATAAATTTTTTTAAAAAGTATCTTGGCCTCACAAATACCAAAGAAATGAATATTAAGTAAATGCTATTCTCATGAAAATTAAAAGGACTAGCAATGCCAACTGTTGGCTAGGATGTGAAGCAACAGCAATCATCATATTCTGCTGATGGAAATGAAAACTTATACAACTACTTTGGAAAACTGACAGTAGCTACTAAAGTTCAACAAATGTCTGACTTATGACACAGAAATTATCCAACTCAGTATATAACCAATAGAATTCTGTTTGTATGCACATCAAAAGACCAGTATAAGGGTTTCCCTGGTGGCGCAGTGGTTGAGGGTCCGCCTGCCGATGCAGGGGAAGCAAGTTCGTGTCCCGGTCCTGGAGGATCCCACATGCCACGGAGCGGCTGGGCCCGTGAGCCATGGCTGCTGAGCCTGCACATCCGGAGCCTGTGCTCCGCAGCGGGAGAGGCCACAGCAGTGAGAGGCCCGCGTACCGCAAAAAAAGAAAAAGACCAGTATAAGAATGTTCATCAAAGTACTGTTGAAGCTCCTATTCCCATTCCTAAACATTCATCACAGTAGCATTATTTGCAATACCCCAAAGTAGAAACAATGCAAATGTTTGTCAGCCCAAATGACTATGAATTTTGATATATTCAGAGAATGGAATACCATTCAGTGATGAAAAATAAATGACTTACAGCAACATTCATCAAAAAGAATGATTCTTACTGTAACAATAAAAAAAAAATCATCCTTGTTGATGAATGTTGTTAGAATCATAATGTTCAATAGTCAACATTAAACATAATGTTGAGTAAAAGAAGCCAAACACAAAATATGACATAGCATATGATTCCATTTTTATACAATTCAAAAATTAGCAATGTTAAATTATGGTGTGAGAAGTAAGGATAGTAGGTATACTCTGGTTGGGGGAAGAACTTCTGGAAGGAAGCATGAGTGGGCATCTGGCATATTTTTTCCATAGATTTGGTCACTTTATAAAAGTTTTAAATTTGTGCACTTTACTGAGCATGTGTCTTAAGTCAAAAGTTTATTTAAAACATTTTTAAACATGCAAAATTAATCAATGGTATTAAAAACCAGATGAGTAATGATCTTTGGGGAGGGATCTGGGCAGTGCTTGGGAGCAGGTCTGAAGGGGGCATCTAGAATGCAGGTAATGTTCTGTTTCAGGACTTGAATCATGTTCACTTTAGTGTTTTCACTATGATTTGTGATATTTTATTTCTATTAAAAATATTTATTAATAATTGTTTAAGATACACATGAATTATTGGAATTTTTCTTTGTGTGTTATAGTTCACATTTTTAAACTGCTTAGAAACAGTAAATTTGTCAATTTTAACAGTAAACAGTAATTTGTCCAATTTTCCACTCTGATAGGCCAGAACATGTCAACTACACAATCAATATTAAATACTAACTCTGCTAGGCCAGCTCTAAATACGCATTATGTATAGCAATAGAATGAGATTCTCTATCAGAAAACATATGTACCTTTATGCAAATAATATTTCAGGTGTGATATGATCTGGTAATCTCTGGCATCTGAAATTACAGATGAAATTTGAGCCCAAGAATTTGAGTTATTTACATTTCAATAGCTTAAAATAAGTTTTATAGTCTCTGACTCTGAAAGAAAGAACAGAATCTTGATTTTTAAAACAATATGTATGTACTTAACAGCTTAAGTCTAAATTGTGGTTACTACTAGAACTGAAATCTATCTTGTTCTGCCTGGAATACTGGTGAGTGAAGCCATCAGAGGGCCAGAGGACTCTCCCAGGGAATAACAACCTAACTAAAAAGACCATTAGCACAAATATCACAGGTAATTCAGATTTACATTTTCTTCTGGCCCAGTGACCCCATTTCTCAGATGACTAGCCAAGCCCTAAGAGCAAAATCTAAGTAAACACCCATATGCAAACACAGTGTAACAGAGACCCAAAGTCACCCTCTTTCTGGAACAGCCTGACTCTCTGATGTTGCTGGGAAATTTCTCCTTCTTTGGAATAGAGACCCTGGCACACTGCAGCACTGTCAGATGGAGACAGAAGGAAACAGCACCATGACAAGCATTGCTGATGGCCCATTATTAGCACTAGCAGCTAAAGGTGACAGCACCAGCCAAGGCTGACATCGCTGTAGTTAGAAGTCTCTGTTGAACTTGGAGGGTGGTGACAGCTTCAGTCTCCATCAGAGACAGTAGCAGCTATAGGAAATGACTCAACGAGGATGAAGTCCCTTGTGCATCTTGACTGACTGCAGGAGACGCATACAATTTTTATAGAGGTTGAGAGGACTTGAGTATATGAAGCTCATGTATGAAGGGTCAATTTGAAAGAGAAAAAAATATTGAAAAAAATTATATTATGAAGATAATTATTTCTGAGTCTCTGAGAAATAGGTGGGGGAGGCTCGAGGGACAGAGAGGATTTTGGAGATTCCTTAACTGTGGAGAGTTGGAAGAAAGTTAAGATTATTAACATTAATTTAAGCTTACTGAATCCTAAGGCTGATAATAGAAAACAGATTATATTGCTAATGAAGATGAGTAGCTTGATTTTATAGATTTTTTCCCCATTACCTAAACTATTTCCTAGTTATATAAATAAAAGTTATAACTCATCATGCTCTTACATATTACTCCCGATATAGTAGAATTCTTAGGCTAAAGCTTTTTAGATCTTTCCTCATTGAAATTCTTGTCAACTTGTTAAAGCCTAACAGCACAAAATAATATCAAATGCCACCTGCACAGCGTGACATAGCAAAGAAAGGAGCTGTGTAATCCCTTCTCAAACGTACTGCTCAGATCCAACCAGAGTCATAAATCTGTAACATAGTGGCATTTTAGAACAAGCTATTACTCCAGAATTTGAAAACACACAAAATCTAATTAATGTTTTGGTTCTTTTGCCTTGTTCTTTGATAACTTGGAAATATTAGTGCCTAAATTCTAAACTTCCAAAGAAATGTTAAAGAAAGCAAAATTCTGAGTAAAGAGTACATTTGGGTAAGACCAGGACTGGAATATTGGCATCCAACTTTTCCCTCCCAGAACCTAAATGAAAGGGCTTAAAAAAAAAGTAAAAATAATGGAAAATCTGCATTGGCATCAGAGATAGCAGAAGTGTACCAATGACATGTTATGAAAAATTAGTGGAATTTCTAATAGAAATAATCCAATTGGGGATAGACTAAAAGATTTTCCTAAGAGCCAACTCCTAACTCTCTCTCTCAAGAAAGCAAAGGAGTGAGAAAATGCCTGGCAGAAATCTGGGCAGAACTGCAGCATTTCCTAAAACATGGAGGCAAAAGGGCTGGAGATGAGGATGGCTGACAGTTTAGTGGAGGAAAATGCCTCTTGGATCTCTTCCACACTGTGGATCAAAGCAATCGGAAACGGATACAATGGGAGGTCAAGTGTGGCCATGGCAATCAGAGTCAATGGCAGCAGGGCTGTCTCTTGATGCAGCAGAACCTCATCTGACAACGAGTCACCTTTGATTGTCCCAAGAGGGGAGAAAATAGTTTGAGTGGAAGGTAAAAATGTTCCCCTGTATAATGCCAGATGCCCAAACTGCCCACACTTCCAGCTTCCTCTCTGCTTCCTTCGAGTGATAGACTTACAGAATTGGTCATATAAACTTCTATTAGCCTATGTCCACAAAAGGACTTACACCAGAATATAGCAGTGTTATTCATAATAATCCCCAACAGGAAACAATCTAAAATGCCCATCAAAAGAGAATGGATAAACAAATGGTGTTATATTCATCCAATAAAATGATGTTCATTGATATAAAAAGCATGAATACGGACACATGCAACAATATAAATGAACATAAAAACTTTACCTTATAAAGATGTACACATCAAAGAATGCATTTTTTTGAGAATATCCATTTATATGAGTTTCACGAAAAACTCACCAAGGGTGATAGAAATCAGAACAATGATCGTCTATGGGGAATTGCCTGAATGGGTGTATGAGAGAATTTGGGAGGTGATGGTAATGTGTTATGTCATGCTATTTACAAGGGTAAGTCCATTGTAAAAACTCATTGAATTTGTCAAAACTAATATGTGTGCATTTCACAATATGTAAATTTCATCTCAATTTTAAACAAAGAAATTATCTGAATACTGTGACTCAATTTCATGCCTTTCATTGCTTTAAAAATCTATGTGTGGGGGCTTCCCTGGTGGCGCAGTGGTTGAGAGTCCGCCTGCCGATGCAGGGGACACAGGTTCGCGCCCCGGTCTGGGAAGACATCACATGCCGCGGAGCCTCTAGGCCCGTGAGCCATGGCCACTGAGCCTGCACGTCCGGAGCCTGTGCTCCACAATGGGAGAGGCCACGACAGTGAGAGGCCTGCATAACGAAAAAAAAAAAAAAAATCCATGTGTGGCACCCCTCTAATACTGTAAAGTGATGTATAACATGCATTTTCCTGTGTGCTTAATTTAAACTTAGATTCATTATTTCCATATCCTTATTTTTTCTTTTAAAACAGCTTTATTAAGATATAATTCATAATTCATATACTATACAGTTCATCCATTTAAAGTATACCATTCAATGGCTTTTAGTTTATTTACAGGGGTGTTCCCTGGTGGTCCAGTGGTTAAAACTCTGCACTTCCACTGCAGGGTGCGTGGGTTTGACCCCTGGTCGGAGAAATAAGATCCCACGTGGTGCAGTCAAAAAAAGTAAAAAAAAAAAAAAAATATATATATATATATATATATATATA
>NW_020837945.1:18091916-18141297 GCF_003676395.1 Aethalodelphis obliquidens
TGTGTGTGTGTGTGTGTGTGTGTGTGTGTGTGTGTGTAGTAAAGGGATGATTCTGGATCCATTATATGATGAAAGACTCTTTTCCCTTTTGTTTTTCCAAAAGCAACTCTTTTATCCTTTAATCTCAGTTAAAACACACTACAGGGAAATTACCAAATATGAACAAAACTGGCTTTTCTGTTGACTGCACCTATCCAAAATAAGTTGCTTCCTTTGAGCTAAACCAAAATCACAAGATAAGAATTGTTAATTTAACTGCTTCACTGACTTTCTATGAACTGAATGCTTAATAAACTTAGAAAGAAAAAGAACTTCTATATTATCTTGTATTATCTTATTCTTGGTATTCTAAGAGACCCACTTATATGGTGACTTTGCATTAAAAAAAAAGAGTAAGGTAATAATTTCAACCCTATCAACCTCAAGATAAATGAAAAAAAAAAGTTCCTTATTCCTTGCTCTCATTTTATGATATTAAAAGTTTTACCCACCCTGATATTACTCTCTTAACAAGTCCTGCAAGATACACATCTTCTGAAAGTAGATATCAAGAGAAAAAAAATTATGAAAAGAAGAAATATGAGTCATACTTATTGAATTTTTATGTTTAAAGAAAAATATGTCAATGAAAATTGCCTATAAGATCTAATAAACAATTCCATGTAAGTTATTCTAACCTTCATTCAGCCTTGCTAAGCCCATTTCTAAAGTATCTATAAGGTATAAGGTGCACTCACCATTGACTTGTCCCTTTCTGTCCCCTGAACAATCAGTTATTTCCTATAATCATACTTTTGACAACTTCCAGTATTCATCCCCTCTGTCCATCCCCAAAGCTTTCACCTAGTTCAGGCCCACTTTTCATCTCCCCTGGATTATTTTTAAAACTTCCTAGCTGGTCTCCACAGCTCTAATTCTCTTAGGGCTACAGCACTAATCTTGCTAAACACTATGTCTTAGTACATTTAGGCTGAGATAACAAAACAACATAGACTGGGTGGTTTATAGACAACAGAAATTTATTTCTCACAGTTCTGGAGGTTGGGAAGTGAAGATCAGGGTGCCAGCAGGTTCACTGTCTGGTGAGGGCCCACTTCCTGGTTCATAGACGGCAGCCATTTTTTGCTGCATTTCACATAGTGAAAGGGGTGAGGAATCTCTTGGATTTATTTTAAGGGCACTAACTCCATTCTGAGCACTCTTTGCTCATTATCTAATCACCTTCCGAAGGTCCTACCTCCAATATACCATCCCATTTGGGGTTAGGTTTCAACATATGAATTTTGGAGGGACAAAAATATTCAACCTAGAGCACACTGACAGGACAACACTGAGCTCACTTGCCTGCTCAAAAACCTTCGGAAGTTCCTCTATTGCCCAACAAACTCCATATAGTCCTTTGGGACAGAAGCACACTGGTCCCAATTTACCCAACCACCTTTGCTTTGCTGTAGTCCTCCGTACATCCAAACCTTTAAAACCTGTAATTAGAAAAGTAATCCATTCTGGCCATAAAAAATCAAACTGTAGAGCCATATAAAAAATATGATAAAGTGAGTGGTTTTCTACATCCCTTCAACCTCATTTCTAAGTAGTAACTGCTGTTAACATTTCAGTGTGTGTTCTTCATCCCATAAACAAAATATACCTGTATATTGTATAGAGATTGAAATATGAAAGTAGATTTATGTTTGGGAACTTGCATGTTTCCCATGTAACGTTTTGACATGAATATTTGTTCAGTCATTTGTGATTTATCTTATTCTTTTCATGATTGTCCTTATTCTGTTAATAGACTGTACTAAATATAATTTATTTAATTGGTTCTTATTAGTGACATTTGGACTACTTCGATTTTTAGCACTTTTATACAACACTTGATTGACTATCTTTGTATCTACATCTTGCATGCACCAGTGAAAAATTATCTGTAGAGAAATTTTCTGAAAGTGAAATAATCTAATCAAATGCCATGCTCATATTTATTTTGAAAAATATCACCCAATTCTTCTTTAAACAACCTGCACTAATTTATGCCCATTTCCCACCTTTCACCTTGACAGCAGTAGGTAATATAAACTACTTTAATCTCTCTGCTTTAATGGGTGAGGATTGGTATGTCCTCTTTAAGTTTCCTTTTAAAAATCATGAGTGAGTTTGAACATCTTTGTGAATATCAATAGGTCATTAAATGTCTCTTTTTTTGAACTCTTTTTATAATCTGGCAGAATTTATGTAGTTGTTGGGTTTTTTCGTATTTTTTTCTATGAGTTTCTTAGGAGTTAATCAATTTCACCATTTTTCTATCATGTCAGATACAAATAATTTTCCTATTCTGTGTGTATTTACACTCAAATGATTTATTTGTTATTGTCATAAAAATGATTAAATGATTAAATGATCAAATTTATTAATCTTTACTTTATGGAAGTTGTTCTCAAAATAGTGTGCATAAGAAGCAGATAGGATCGTTATAATGCAGGTTCCAGGAAAAGAAGAAATCAACGTTATGCTAATTACATGAGAGAATTGGAAAACTTTCCTTCTTTCTCTAGGCTCTGGAATAGTTTAAATAAATTCAGAAGAATTTTTTCTTTAATGCTAAGAAAGAATTATAAAATTATCTAGTCTTGTTATTTTCTCATTGTGTATATTAGCTGTTTGACAAGTATCTCATTATTTTTTATTTCTTCAAGTTATTTTTTTCTCCCTTCTGGTCTCAATATTGATAATTTGCATTTTTCAGAAAAAGCATACATTTCTTATGAGTTTTAAATTTGTTTTCAAAGGTTTGTTTTAATTCATTTTAATAAATAAGTTTATATTTTATGTGTATTTATGTGTGTGTTTATTTTACTTACCCATATCTAATCTTAATATAACTGGAATATATTACCATTTCATATCCCTACATGTAAGAGATGAAATTTCCAAAAGTTAGAGATGAAAACGGACCTCTAAAATAGAGATAAAAATGACCCCATAAAAGTAGGGGGAGATGATAATAAACTTTATAAATTTTAAGCCAAATATACAAGTTAAAATTTCAAGACTTACTTCATAGAATTTAGAAATACATGTTTTACACTATACATATAGGAAAAGAAAGGGGTAAAGAAATTTTACTAACCCAATGGAAGGCTAGAAAAAGAATAACAAAACATGGAAAATCAAGGTAAATAGAAAGAAAAAAGTAAGATGGTAAAAATAAATGCAAACATATAAATAATTATAATAATATAAATGGACAAAGTGGCTTCTAAAAGAAAGATATTTTATTTTATTACTTTATTTATATTGAAGTATAGTTGATGTACAATGTTGTGTGTATATATATATATACATACATATTGCTGTGTATGTATACATATATATTATTTTTCAGATTCTTTCCCCCTATAGATTATTACAGGATATTGAATATAGTTCCCTGTGTTATACAGTAGGTCCTTGTTGTTCATTTTATATGTAGTAGTGTGTATCTGTTCATTCCAAATGCTTAATTTATCTCTCCCTCCCACCTTTCCCCTTTGGTAACTTTAAGTTTGTTTTCTATGTCTGTGAGTCTACTTCTATTTTGTAAATAAGTTCATTTGTATCATTATTTTAAATTCCACATACAAGTGATATCATATGATATGTCTTTCTCTAACTTACTTCACTTAGTATGAGATATTTTAAATACAATTAAAAACCCCAACTGTACACTATTTACAAAATTCCTACCTAAAATTTAGTGACACAGGAAGGTTAAAAGGAATGGTTCACCTATATCAGACAAAAATAAATTAATAGAGTAAATAAAGTTACTTCACAACTTTAAAATTAATATATATAAGAAAAAATAGCAGCTATAAACACGCACACATACTAAAGTCTTTAAAATGCAGCAAATAAATTTTTACAACATTAGCAAGAGTATGTCAATCCACATAACGGGAGCTTTTTACAAGTCTCCTAGCAATTAATAAATCAAGCAAACAAAAGATACAGAAGATTTGCACAGCGTAATTAACGAAGTGTTTGTCATATATGGACTGTTGCATCTTGTAATTACAGAATACACATGAAATTTTAAAACTGGAAAGACATTTTAGAATTCAAACCATATTTAAACAAAGAATAAACATTACCATAATATAGAATATGATATTAAATTAAAAATTCATAACAAAAAGATAATGTGAGAAAATGGAAACATTTTGAAATTACAAAACATGTACATACATAACTTTTGAGTCAAGGAAGACTCATATTAGCAACTATAAAATACTTCACATTGAAAAAGGTGAAAATATTCACATCAAAATTCATGGAATTAAGGTAACTCAGTTTTTAGAAATTTATAATAATAAATTCTTATAGAAATACAGAAAACTATAAGCAAAACAACCAAAGAGGTTAGAAAAAGAACAACATGGAAACCCTAAATAAGAGTAAGAGCACACTTTCTTAAAAATTACAGAGGGAAAATAAGATAAACTCAGTAAACATACCCAAAAGCTATTTGGTTTGAAACAGCTATTTAAGTAAATATACCTCTAACAGGTGTTTTGTTTTTTTTTTTTAAGAAAACAAAAGACACAAATAAACAATATAGGAGTAGAAATACACTCTGACAAAATAATATATTGAACAATATTATACCAATAAATTTGAAAATTTAAATGTAATATTTCTTAGAAAAATAAAACTTGTTAAACACTTATAAGATTCCATTGCTTATAAATTATATTTTATCATTGTCAGCTTGAGTAGTAAGACAAGATGAAGAAATAGGATTAAATAAGAAAAAATCAGATCTCACAAATATGTTTAGCTACATAGAAAATCTAAGATAAACAGAAAAATTATTAGAAGTAATAATAATCAGTGAGTTTGCTGAAAATAAGAATCTAACAAAAATTACTTGTCTTTCAATTAATAACCAATAAAAGTTTTTTAAGTACTTTTTATAATTGTAACAAATAAGTTTTCTGGAAGTAAGTGTACCAAAATCTGTAGTGGAACTATATAGAAAATGCTATAAAATTTTATTGAAAATATTTGCCTTGTAAATTAAATGGAAGCATGCAGTCATGGATAAGAAGATGTAATATTGGATAAATTGAATATAGTTACAATAAAAATTGTAGGGCTTCCCTGGTGGCACAGTGGTTGAGAATCTGCCTGCCAATGCAGGGGACATGGGTTTGAGTCCTGGTCTGGGAAGATCCCACATGCCGTGGAACAACTAGGCCTGTGAGCCACAACTACTGAGCCTGCACATCTGGAGCCTATGCTCCACAACAAGAGAGGCCGCGATAGTGAGAGACGCTTGCACCAGGATGAAGAGTGGCCCCCGCTTGCCACAACTAGAGAAAGCCCTCACACAGAAACGAAGACCCAACACAGCCAAAAATAAAATAAATAAAAAATTTTTTTAAAATTGTAACAGGATCTTATTTAAACTAATTTAAATTTTTAATCATTTTAAAACATTTAAAAATGTATTTAGAAGAACAAAGGGTCAAATATATACAAGACAATACTGGAGAAATACTAA
This sequence comes from Aethalodelphis obliquidens, assembly GCF_003676395.1. Lineage (NCBI taxonomy): Eukaryota > Metazoa > Chordata > Mammalia > Artiodactyla > Delphinidae > Aethalodelphis > Aethalodelphis obliquidens. The sequence goes on from NW_020837945.1 coordinate 18,097,462, forward strand.
TTTTGACCGGTGGACAGGGTGATAGCCTACTGAATAGCAAAGCTCATGATGAAACTGTAGTAATAAAGACAATATATTCTTGACATAATAATAAACAAATAGACCAATCGCACAAAATGGAGATCGCAGGAAAATAAAAGAGACTCACATGAATATTATAATTTAATGTAATCCAGAGATGGTATTAAAATTAGAAATGAGGAGCATATAACATGACCATTCAATAAATGGTGCCTGGACAACTGATTATTCAAATGGAACAAAATAAATCCCTGTAACACTTTACACAAATGCATGCATGTATACACACATGCCTTTCTAGATGGATTAAGACAAAAAAAAGCAAGGTATGAAAAAAGCAAGGTATAGAAATTTCTTAAAATATAAAACAATATATATATATATATATTTGTAGCCAAGGTATGGGTGGATTTTTTAATTAAGAAAGAAAGAAAAGACAAATTTTGAACTGTAAAGGAATAAATTAGACTACATTAAAATTAAAACTTCTATATGTCAAAAGGTGCCATTTAAAAACAAAACTGCAAGCCCATGGCATAAAAATGATATTCATAATGCATATAATTGATAAAAATATTTAAATATAGAATGTGTCAGAAAACAGAAAAATTTGTAAGAAAAGTACAAACAACCCAACAGAAAAATAGCTTATGGATATGAAAAGAAAATTCCAAAGTTTGTGCATGAAATCATGCTTAATTTTACAAAATTGAGAAAAACAAATTTGAGCAACATTGAGATAACATTTAATCTGGTCACATAAGCAAACTTAAAAAGAAAAGAGAAAAATAATTACAAATACCATGTGATCTCACATATATGTAGACTCTAAAAAATTTCAGAAAAAAAAGCTCATAGATAGAGAGAACAGATTGGTGGTTGCCAGAGGCTGGGGGTATGGTGTGGGTGAAATTGGTAAAGGGAATCAAAGGTACAAATTTCCAGTTATAAAATAAATGTCATGGAAATGTAATGTGCAGCATAGTGACTAAAGTTACTAATACTGTATTGCATAATTGAAAGTTGCTGCAAGAGTAGATCTTAAAAGTTCTCATCACAAGAAAAAAAATTCTGTAACTATGTATGGTGATGGAAGTTAACTAGACTTATTGTGGTGATCATTTTGCAGTAGACACAAATATTGAATCATTATGTTGTACACCTGAAATTCATATAATGCTGTATGTCAGTTATACCTTACTTTTAAAAATGCTAAAGAAAATAAAGAAAAACCTAATCATCATAGCTGGGCCAGACTGTGGAGCACCTGGAACCCTCAAACACTGTTAATGGGAGGGCAAATAGCTTCAGGCAACTTAGGAAGCATTTTGGCAATATTTTATGATGTTAAACATGTATATATCCTGCCCTATGGTCTAGCAATTCTACTTTAAGGTATATGACCTAGAGAAACTGTGACACTTATGCATAAGGATTATGAAATTGTTCATTGTGTCACTGTTTCTAGCAAGCAAACAAAAACAAAAACTGAATATTTCACAAGCAGATAAAGAAGTTGGGATATGCTTTCACACACTAAAATAATGTAAAACAGCAATTAAAAACACATGAACCATACAATACCTATCAAGACAGATAACTATCAAACTGTAATCACACTCTTCTAAAGTTAAGAATCATTATTTCAAGGTTAGTATTTTGTGAGATAAAGCCTTTTGATTTTATCTTACCACTTCTGAATAGCATGACCACAGGCGTTGCTGCCAACCAAATGTATTGAACTGGTGACTTACCTCTAAGACTGAGGCAGAAAGGAAAATTTCACGTGCATACATTCTACTTTTCAATTTTATTTTGAAGTCTTGAAAATCAAAGTCCCCAAACATAGAGCATTACCAAAAACTTGGTATTCAGTGAAATACTTACCGATAAAATTTTAACAGGCGGTGACCTGAATTACTTCCATATCATTAGTATTCCATTTGCTTTTGTAATGATTTCTGAATAATTTTATGTGCAGCAACACAATTACAGAGATTATAAATACAAATTGATAAGAAAATGCACTATAGAAAAAGTCTGTTATTTCCAATGAACAAGACTGATTATTTTGCAAGATGAAAATACACTTTTTGAAAGTGTAGCATATAAAGTAATGATTATTGTTTTATACATTATTCTATAGAGGAAAAATGAAAAATTAAAATAACTATTTTAAATGAAAAGAGCAGGATGATTGGCACAGTGTCTTCTTTCTAGAGGTTTCCAGGTTCTAAAACTGCCAGATACACTTTTATCCTGGAGCTTTAACAAGCATGAAAGATCATTAATCCAAGGTCATAATAGCAAACTTCCAAGGGAAAATAACCAGTCATGTAGAAATTATTTAAATGACCGCAGAAGCATATGCCAATTTAGCTTGGTATTTTGTATGATCCCTGTTGACCACTTTTCTACACATGATATCAATACTTCAGAAAACTCATCTCTGGATGAGGGGAGATACATTTTAATTTTCAAACTCTGTTAGGTAAAGAAATAAAGAGGGAGCCACCATGATTACCACAAACCACATATACGCTTACACACAACTCCTGAAAGCTGTGTGCCCACCTTAGTTTAAAAAGCTTGAGCACAAGATTCTCTTATTCCATTTGAGGCCATATTGTTAAGAACTTAGCTCTGTATAAATTTCAAAATTGCCCCTTATTAGGTGTATGATATTATACTTTTTTCCCCCTCTGCTCTAAAATGGAAGCAAAGATAATTACCTCTGCCAGGTTTTCGATGGGAAAAAAAGTTTAGCTAATCTTTTTCCTGTAGCATCTAGTAGGGTGGCAAGCAGTATTACATGCCCCCCAAATGATAAACTTTTACTTAAGGATTGCACAAAACACTAGCACTGATAAATATTAACCGAATATTTTTCCTTCTTTAAACTTAGTTCAATTTTAAGACATTTACTTAACTCCTACTATGTATTAGGCACCGTGATCAATGAATAAGAAATAGTTCGGGCCCTCAACAAATTCAGTGTCTAGTAGGAGTGATACAAGTAAACATAATTGTAATGTAATAAATGATAAGATACAGTAATTTCCAACAGCAGGGAAACTTAATCCAACAAAGTGGTAAATGGAAAGTTTCAGAAAGAAACACCTTAGCTGAGTATTGAAGGATAAATAAAAACAAGCTAGATTTTTTTTTTTAACTGAGAAAGATGTTCCAGGAAGAGAAAATAGGCTGAGCATATATGTTTGAGAAATACAGACTCTTTAGTTGGGTAACAAGTGCAAAGAGTAAAATCTCAGGCATAGATAACAGAAATGAAGCTCTTGAGATGGGCAAGGGCCAGGTCAAAGTGACCTTATACAATAGGGGTAGAAAATGAGCATCCTTAGACCATTTTTTTAAAGGTCAGATTTTTGGGGGAGAGCTAGTTCTGGTGGATGGATGGGTTTCAAAAATGTCAAGCTTGGAAAATGGGAAACCAATTAAGGAGTTATCCTAAAAGTTCAGGTGAGAGAGACAATAAGAGTCTCAAAGAGATAGTGGATAAGGGCAGGAATCTAGAAATCTTTAGGAAGTTAAACTGAGAGGACTTGGATGAATGGGTTAAGAGAGAAGACCAAGGCCAAAATGACTCTTAGATTTCATGCTTGGGTGACTAGGTGGCTGGAGATTTCTCAAGCACAGATCTGGAGTATAGATGAGAGTGAGAGAGAGAGAGAGATTTGGGCAGAGAAGATGATGAGCTAAGTTTTAGGCACCTGGGGAGAATCAGGATGGCAGATTTTGAGGATATCAGCATACATGCAGAAAAAAAGAAAGAAAGAAAGAAAGAAAAATGGATGCAGTACTTACAAAAAATTCAGAGTTAGAAAAGACACAATCTGAAGTAGAACTCTGGGGAAAGTCTGTACTGAGAAGATACGAAACGTGAAAATGGCTGAAGAAAAAACAAGAAGAGAAGTTCTCATAAATCCCGAGGAAGAGGAATTTTAAGAAATCAACAGACACATATTTAATAAAACTCCACCCTAAACAATTAATATCCACCCCCCACCGCATACTTTTTCTTAAAGATTTTCTAAAGTCATTTTAATTTACCTGAAGATAAATAGTACTTAACTGTCCTTTAATGCATATTTCCCACAGCATATATAGTGCCATATTAAAAGTATAAAGGATATTTTCTGTACTCCCAAGATAGTTTTTGGCTTGTTTTGAGGTTTGTTTGTTTGTTTTTTTTACTGTTCTAAATTTCTTATAGAAGTAAAACTTCAGTGAGATGTTCTTATACCTTTCCAAGCCTTGAAATCTTATAGGAAATTATAGGCAGTCTCACTTGGAACGTAAATTCATTCTGTAAATAAGGAAAGAAACTGAGAGTTTAAGGTATACATTGAACTGAACACCAGAAACATTTTAAAGAGACATTTCAAAAATCAGAAGGGAAGAATTCACCAAATCTTTAGTACATGACTTGATCCATGTTCGTTCAATAAAGACTGAGTGCGCCCCACCCCCCATTTTCCAGGCACTGTGCAGTGCGCTGGGGACAGAAGGACAATGAAAACACAGCATTGGTCCAGCATCCAACATCTCACAGCCCGGAAGAGACATAAATAAGGAAGGCAATTACCGTAATAGACCAGTAATCTAAGACATCTACAAGATGCTATGAGGGCTCAGGAGAAACTGATCAGTGATATTTTTACATTAATCAAATTGCCAGTTTAAAAGGGACAACATATTAAAAATTAACACTTCGTAAATTAAAGTAGGATGTTATATGAAAACTCTTTATCAGGGAAAAAATATTTTGCTCTTTCTCAGCTTGGTCATCGGGTCTTTACATTGAGGAAAGAGGTTTCATTTGAGTAGGTTCAGTTTTGAGTTTTGCTCTCATCTTCCTAAATGATACAACCTGGGTTGAAGAACACTTAGAAAGAGAAGTTGGTGTTTGTTTATGGAAACAAATAACAGGACATCTGTTATTGTAAAATTTAAAGAAAAACATGTTATTGAGAAAATTTAATTCAGTGTACACTTTATTTCTTGTAAACCAACAGAGACCAAATTAACATGTTTGAATATTATTTATGCAGTATTTTCATGTAAACACTATAAAAAAGAGGAAAACTAATTTTCAGACTTCTTATGCTTTTTCTCCTTTTCCTGCATGTGAACAGCAAGCACGAAAAGTTATTTTTATGAATATTCTCCATTCAATGTGTAAATGCATTCTTTTTCTTGCAAATGCCAATGTCTTATCTCCATATTTTATACTTTGTTATGGTAAAAGATGACTGTCCTACAGATTTACATGCCTTGCTCTGCTGCCTTACAGATGTATATTCAACAAAGAATAAAAAGGTTTAGAGAATGAGAAGCAGACTTAACTCATGGACAGTCAAAATCAGAAGAACGTTGCTAATGTCAGTTTCACTGGGATTCATAAAGGCAGTCTCCATAGCAACATCATTTTCACAAGACACAGAAATGCTACATTTTATTTTATTTTTTAATGGAAAAGCTGAAAGTCAGATTATCATTTTTTTCTCATATCCCATTTATCCTCTACCCTCAGACAGGTCCAATCGCATTCAAAAGGAGATTTATGGACATGAAAGATGGCTCCCTATTTAAGTGGAATAATACTCAACAGAATTTCTTATAGAAATATAGTGTTAGAGGATTTGGGATAAAATAAATCTGAGGGGAACTACTCCTGAAATTAGAAACATATTACTTGACTCTTACTCTGAGAGCTTGGAAGCTAGTTATTTAAACCTGATGTTGTAAATCCAACAAAGGAACTCATTTAAGAGTCGAACTAAATCCAATTTGTGTGACTAAACAGCTTAGGGAAACATTTGGCCTCTTTCTGTTTTTCCACTTGCTTTGAGGATTAAGTTTAGGAGAATGATTATAGCTTTCATAAGTTTCATTAATAAAAATGTATCTATATTAACCTTCCAGGTATTATTGCTTTTAGAATGCATATATTTTTTCTTCATGAAAGATAATGGTTGAAGAAGAAATGAAAGGAACATTTGGCAATATTTTTATTTACTAGGCTGTTTAAGGGATTATTCCTAGAAAAAAGAATTCCTTATTAATTTAAAATGGTCTCTTCTTAGTATTCAAACACTAAATATCTAACATCTCTTCAGTTTTAATGCTAAACCACATTTTAAGATTATAATTGTATTACAATTATATAAAACTTTTTTTGGAAAATTCTAAAACAAACTTTCACTCAAGAGACTGGAATAACTCCATCATGAACAAATACCTATTTACTCAATAAACCAGAATGAGTCTCTTTGGAGCTTTCATGGTCCATTGACTAAATGCCTTAATAGGTGAGAGGTTTTCTGATGTTTTTAAACCAATCACACCTTGCATCAGGCAAACCAGAATGCTGCTAATGAAAATATTTTACACTATCAGTTAAACAAGTAATTATTTTGTAACACATTCATTCTATATAAAAGATTGCTAAAATTAATTTGTATTGATTATAATTATAAAAATGAAGAAGAAAATATGAAATTCAAATATATATATATGTACTATAGACCTTAACAGGTCCTCCAGTACAATGAGGTTTTTTGTTTGTTTGTTTAGTTGCTTGATAATAATGGAACTAATGCTGCTAGGAGAAAATTATGCAATAACTATAGAAATTGATTTTTATATATTTTATTATGTATAATATCAATTATATAGCTTCTGGATATAAAATGTAGCTTTTTAGGTTAAGGTTTATGTTTTCTAAGAAAAGTCAAATTTACTTGTCCACAAAGAACATTTGGTTGATGGAAAAAGCTTAGGGTCAAGAAATAGCCAACTCTAATGAAATAAAACAAAATTGACAAATGACTAAAAATCTAAACAGATGCAAAGCCATAAGAGTAAACTGAGTTCTGAAAATCAAACCAGTTTCATAAAGATTATAAAAATATGTTAAACAAACATATCAACATCTAATTTTGGTGTTATCATCTTTGAATATGGAATATTTATATATGGCAAAACTTATTTTATTAAAGGACCAAAAGCAATCAAATATTATTTATCTTAATGTATCCATTGAATGAATGTAGTCTGTCTACTGCTTACATCATTGTAGCATAATTTTACCAGTATGTTGTTCCAAAATAGACGGTTAGCTTAATAATTCCAATTTTTCTTATACTTTAATACATGTTTGCTATTTCAAACCCTCTAAGGACTTTCTTATCTTTTATAGCAAGGAATCAAATAGAAACATTTTAAGTATCAAACAAACTTATTATTGCATTTACTTTTCTCGGCAGATATTTCTCACCTTATCCATCTGTTCCAATATCTATCATGTTTCTAATCCCCAAACACCATCAGTGCCAGCCTAACTTGCTGTGGTCTTCTGCACTCATTTTTCTGTCCTCCACCTACGTGTTTCAGGGTCCCTCTGCACCCCGTATCACTTGATGCAGTCTTTTTTATCCTGCCTGCCATTTGCACCCTGCTCTTCCTTTCAACAACAGTATACATCTTGTGTCTTCTGAAAAACCTTTTCCAAATAACCTCACTCTTTCTTAAACCTACCAGCAGAGTATCCATCAATGGGACTCCTATAATTATTGTTCATCTATATTTCTTAAGGCTTCATGCATGCATGCCTTCACTTTCCCTTCATATTGTTAGTTCTAAAGGACAGGGAGAGTAAATTTATCTTGGATAGGACATGACTTCTGACAAACTTAATGTATTTGAATCACTGTGAAAATGACTAATTTATGAAGTGTTTCCAAATTCCCCCCAAATGGCTGATTACTCTGATTTATATAATTACTCTGATTTATAAAATTCAAAAAATTGAATTTTACTTTGAGGTTATAGTCAATGAATGATGTGATTATGCAAAAATTATCACTGGTAAAAGCTCATGCTTACGTTTGACTGGAACATGGATTATGGATCAAAATCTTTTGTTGGATGTATATCCTGTAGATCAACTGTCTCACCCATTGTTCCTGCACAGATGAAAAGGAGAAAAAGACAAAATCAAAAGTAACTTTCTTAGACTGGAGATGATGTAAGAAACATCATCAGGGATGGAAGGAAGAGAGAAAGAAAACTCTGCTGATGATGTATGTGACTGAAAAAGGAAGTTCAGGAACAGAAAATCTTAGGAGAGCCCAAAATAGGAAGTACTTTTTATGAAACAATGTAAATAAGTAGATAAATACACACCCCAAAGAAATATAAGAATACATCTCTCTTAAATTAGTGTTATTAAGATATAAAACATTTAATGATGGTAGTCCTCTTGTGAAGAATTGTCTTCAGATATTCATCAGAATCTTCAGAATTTATCTAGGATTCCTTAACTAAGGGATTTGTGTATAGAATTCAGAGGTCATTGAACTTGGAGGGGAAAAAGATAAATTTTTATTTTCATTAACGTCTAAACAGATTAGCATTTCTTCCAATTATGAATGTGGGTAACAAACCACAATAGTTTTAACAATACCTATGCTTGTGTCACCAAGAAATTACTGATACTTTCTTATATTACAACTTTTACAGTTGCAAAATACCATTTATTTTCAAAACTAACTTCAAATTACAGCAATCAGCCCACTGCTAGAACATATTATTTTATGCATTACTAAAAAGCACATATATTACTATCTCAAAATATTGAAAGCTTATTATTTTGATAATTGCATTTCCATATAGTTGATCTTCTTTGTGATTCTATTTACTTTTATCTTGTGAATTTAGAAACATACTGAGCAGGGCTTCATAGGCTTCACCAGACAGCCAAAGCTGTTCATGGCCTGCTAAAGGCTGAGGACCCCTGAACTCAACCTAATGTTTAGAAGCCTGCCTTATGGTCAGTTGCATTAGCATGGAAGAGTTAAACTGTAGCACACACCCAGGGAAATTCACTTTCCTATGTTCTTTCAGGAGTCCACTCAATCTATTTAGATGAAATCTTTTTGTGATGAAGTGATTCTGATAATTCCGTAAGAACTGAACAGGGTACAATGAGAATATGCCCTACACTAAACATGACGCTATGTGCAACACCTAGTGTGCAGTAAAGTAGGCAAAGTCCCTCCCTGGCCCTGTTGTCCAGGAGACACCAATGGTTATATATAACTACAAAGTACAAATATGTGATGCCTGGTCATCACAGTACAACTTGTGGATGATGGAGCAGATGGTGCTAGAGGCGTAGTTAGAAATCATACCTGGAATCTGGCTGCTAGAGCCAAGCAACATGGCTTAGTAAATGCAGGTTTGCATCCACATTGTTAATTATTTAAATGTGACCTGGTGGGGGAATGAACAGCTTGGTAAGCCCCAACTCAGCTTCTTGCAACCTGACAGGACCTCACTGTGGTCAGACAGAGCACCATGACCAGGTCTTCTCCAGTGAAGACCTGGGAAGACTCAAGGGGTCATGATCACTGAACATCTGCAGCCTAATAGCCACTCTTATGCTTTGCTGCAAATCTGTCCTTTGAACTTATCAGCCAAAACTGTAAATGTGTCACAGTTATTATGTGCACCAAACCCAATCATCTGCAGAATATTTGGGACGTTGCAATCTTTCTCTAGTTCTGTCAAGATGCTATTTTGATATTCTTTGATGTTTAACCTAAATTACATTCTAACCACAAATGTGGGTGTATATATATGCATTAAATATATACAAATAAACATTATATAGCAAATAAAGAAACATGCATGCATATACCAATTCTGTTTCCCTTTGATAGGATAAATCACCCCAGGAAACACTACCATTTCTTTTCTCCTTCTTCTCTCCTCCTCCCCCTTCCCCTCCCCCTCCTTCTTCTTCTAGGGTGTTCATCCAGTGGCTGTAAAGCCTGAAACCTGAAATGGCCAGTTTCAATTTGAAGAAACTAGTGTGTCTCATGATAAAGCCATTTATTCCTTGGTTCCTAAAATCCCCCAACCAAAATATCCCAGAGTCCGGGGATAGAAGCAACATTTTGCATGTGTGTATAAATATGAGAATTGTCACTTTCCTTTCCTCCACCTCCTCTCAGAATCGATGTATTCTGGCTTGGGAGAATCAGCAGTACATATTACCTTCTGGTTCATACTGTATCTTGAAAAAATAGTCTCCTAGCTGGGCCATAACTAGGTCAAAATAATTCTTTCTTTATTTTGGAAGATTGAAATCTTCTAACTTACAGGGTACATGATAAGACTAGTGAATCCCATGATCCTCAGCCCATAGCTTTTCTTTTAAACTATAAGATGAGTTCTTTGGTTAAGAGCAATGTTGCATATGGTACTATGATGAAGCTTATAGATATTAAATAAATTCAGGGATGAAGGTGTTTATGGCATGGTAAGAAGCAAAGAAAATCTAAATCCAGGATGACAGCATAAGTCAGGGAGAATAGATTACTTCCTTTCATGGTGGAAGGAGCCCAAAATCATCAACCTAGAGCCTGGGAAATTGCTGGTACCCCTCTGCCCCATATATGGTTCTATATTAAAGGGAGTATCCATTAGAAAGCTTTCAGCTACAAGTGATAGAGTACCCAATATGGTAGGCTGAATAATGGCACCAAAAGATACCCAGATCCTAATACCTAGAACCTGTGAATGTTACCTTATATGCCAAAAGGGACTTTGCAGTTGTGATTAAGTTTAGCATCTTGACGTGGGAGATTATTCTGGATTATCCAGTTAGGCTCTAACTAAAATCATGATGGAGAACAGTGAGAGGGCTAGCTTTCTTCCTCTTTTTAGTTTTTATTTTTATTTTTTGGTCACCCCGAGCAGCATGCAGGATCTTAGTTTCCTGACCAGGGATCAAATTCATGCCCCCTCCAGTGGAAGCATGGAGTCTTAACCACTGGGCTGCCAGGGAAGTCTCTATTCCTCTTTTTATAAGGACACTATTTTCATCATGAGGGCTCCACCTTCACAACCTAATTGCCTTCCAAAGTCCTTACCACCAAATATAATCACATTAGAACTTCAACATATGAATTTGGGAGGTACATAAATATAAAGTCCATAGCCATGGGCATTATCATGGAGCACAAGCAACCTCATACTCCAGGCTCTTCCACACACTTCTTCCTCATCCTTCTTTTTACCCAATCTTCACATCCCAGACCACCCAGCAAAACCAAGGAAATAATGTTAACTTATACTTCAGACTATTCTTCCAGGGAAAATAGACAATCCAGTGGAAAGCTCTGCCTACTTCCTTTCTCTGGAAAGAATTCCACTCTCCACTGTCCTTCAGAGTTGCACCTGGTAGGGTTGTAATGTTGCACATCTACTTACGGCCAATTTTATAATTTTTGAAGGAACCTTCTATATATTAGGATTTAGTCTCTTTTTTCTCAGTCAACAGATTAAATGGAATTCTCCAGGGGATTCTAGCCATGGGTAGTGGGACAGGTGGCAGGTGTGCAGCATGATGTATGCTGGGAGGAAGAACAACCAATTTTCTTTACTTAGTGTGTGCTCTGTATCAGTTAGTACCTGATCCCATATGTGCCACTTCCATTTGATGATATGATGGTGCTGGGCAGGCCCTACCTTACAGATGGGTGGATCAGATAACACCCAGGTCATGAGGAGCAAAATGGTCCTCTGGTGTTACCATCAGGGTCCTAGTCTCTGCCTTCCAGTTTCCAGTACCAAATCAAGAGCTGTTTCTTGAAAGGAAACAAGTTATTTGACCAGGCAAGCATGACTTTGGTCAAATATTCTAAAGAAGCGGCTTCCAAAAATTGTGGCCTCAGGACTCTGTAAGAAATGCATTTTAATTTGTAAACCAGTATAACATACTTAGAAGATCTTGAACAAAAATAAACAAGTTTCAATAAATATTGCCTTACTATAGGCTATGTACTCTGATATTTTCCTTTCTATTCTATCCTCTTTCATATTTTTTAAAACACTGCCCAAGACCTTTTAAATGGATCTTACAACTCACTAATGGGTCACAACACACAGTTTGAAACATGCTGCCCTAGAGGCCTCACAGTAATTCTCCTACTGGGATCTGTTAGAGTAACCACAGAACAACCCGCTCAGCTAATGAAAGTTCAAGCAAAACTGATTCTGCTGATTCAAAACATCCGAATGGCAGAGCTGCTTGCTCTGCAGGACCTGCTGAAGAAGCTTCCCTGGACCACACTTAAGCCCAGTGGCCCACAGGATCACCTAGTAAGTGAGTCAGAGCAGTACCCCCAATGTGATATCCATTGCCATCAAAATAAAAGGGGCCTATGAAGCATTTTCCCTTCTCCTTAATATAAGATACAGCAACTGGTCTTTCAGTTTTGAGATTTATCTTCATGTTTCAGTAGTGGGAATGATACGCTTGTTTTCAATACTATCTTATTAGTAGTAGTACTAAAGTAGTAAGTACCTTACTACTTTCTTATTGATAATCATCCTTCCTCCAGGGAATGTGGAAAACGAATCTCACTTTGGGAAGTTGGAGGACAGAACTGATATAGGAGAAGTCCTTCCCAGACCCCAATAAAAGGAATTGAGAGAGACTTTCTAGGTCCCAGGTGGGGCTTGAGGGAAGAGGAGGGAAAAACATGGTCAGACCTTCATGTTCAGGCTTATGCAATGGATGAATTTGATAAAAACAGCCAGAGAAGTTTAGGAACCCCAGAGCAGTAGGGTTCGGTTCCCAACGGGTCCTAGGGTATTTTTATGGTACCTTAGATAAGGGTACCATAAATGTATGTCAATGTGCCTTCCAGACTGGAAATGGCTGATTGGCAAAATGAGCTGGAAGAAGACGAAGATCATCAAATTGATTTCTCTTACATTTGAGATCAGTGTGGCAGAAATTCCTAGTTTTACATGGGCCTAGAGAAGGAAGCAGGGAATTGCTCACACACAGGCCAACTCTCCCGACTCTCAAAAAAATCCCCCAGGAAGGCAAAAGAATCCTAAAGAGGGGCAATATTTGGATCACTTGCAAATGACTGGGAGGTACAGGTAGCAATCAAGACTCCACTGGATCTTCAGCTCCAAGATGCTGAGGAAGAGAAGCCTGAAGACTGTCAATTACGCCTCACAAGGAACCAGCTACCAGAAGTCATAGCTCCAGAAACCAGAAGGATGGAGCCTGTAGAGAAGTTTCCCAATGCCTGGACATCAGCAGGGGAGAAAACACAGCTCACAGTATAACCAGAGCAGCCAGCTTTACAGCAGAAGACACAGAGCAGGTGCCCAGCTAGACAAGAGACCCATGAGAGTCTTGGCAACACACAACAATTCACACATAGATCTGGAACCCTCCCCTCGGCTTCAGGGGAACATGTGAACTATCTCCTCACTTGGGCCATAGGATGGGGAACACAGAGGCCTGAAAAGTCGTTTGAATTTTTCTTGCCTCCAGTGACAATGGAAGGTTGTTACGAATTCTTGACCAATTATGGAAAATAATGAAACGACTGTATTTTATAACATATGAATTTATTGCTGTACATAATTGATCCTACTACTTCGAACTGGATTTAAGCTTATGAAACCAAGTGAAAGTGTAATGTTTGAAATTTAATGGTGCACCAAAATGACCTGTGGAGGTTGAGCTACAGTGAATAAGAAAAGATGCATTTTCTTTGAAAAAATGAGTGTTGTGAATAGATAGAAAATTCCCATCTGTTCATTCAACAGATAATGAAATTGGGGTTGAGCAGTGTTGTTAAAAGTCATGCAATTCAAAACTGCACTTTGCAAATAATAAATGAGACCAAAAGAGATAAAACTGTGCAGACAATGGCCCACACATACTTAATACAGAACAAGGACTGGAATCCAATCTAGTTCACTGTTTAGTCCAAAAATTAACTAACTCCCTTAAACTCTCTTTTATGAACACGCAACCTAGATTTGCAATTGGAGCATAAAAGTGGAAGAAAACATCTGTATATGAATTTCCACTCACTACACATCAGCTGAAAAGGTGATAGCAGGAGATAAGTGAAACACTTCAATAACCTACTTCTGCAGTATTCATCTATTTTGTATGAGCAAAAAGAATGTATAATTGCCATAGAACCTTCAAGAGGAGATTAGAGGGTAAAGAAAATTTTTCATTAAGAACCTGTGATACACAAATAAAACATGCATCAGAAATATAATTATCATAAGAGTAAATATTTAGCTGTGAGTCTAAAGGCAGAAAGTTACCCTAAAGTAATAGATTTTATATAAAATGACATTTGTTTCAAAAATAGTAATAAATTGTGTTTGTAACATATATTGAACCATATTCAGGTGAAGCAAAGATCTTAGACTAACACCACAACTTTAAATACGGACATGTGTATAAATTCTCATACGGGAAAACTTCTTCTCAAACACAGAAATATAGTCCCAGATTCCAACCCATCTCTTATGTTCTATAAAAGGGCAACATTAGTACCTACCTCTGGTTCATCCAATTCCCTCTTTCTTAGCTCACTTTCTGCATCCCCTTAACCTCTGAATAGTCTGTCTTCACCTCTCTCAACTCCCTGTAGCGGGCGCTCTGGTTTGGGTCATGAATTCCCCCTTCTGGACTGATGTGCTTCTTCCCCAGTACTGCGCTTCCCCACCCCCACCCCTCCATGGGGTTACCCTCTGCAGAAGAGAGCCACCTTGATCAAAGTCACAACCCCTTCCCAGGGGCTCCTGGCATCTAATGACTGGAAGATCCAAGGGTATGGAGGCCTGGACACCTTGGCCCCATTTGACCCAAATCTAAAAGGCCATCTAGCTTCAGCTACATGCCACGTTGGCAGAAGCCTGGGTGTGGTTGCAATAGAACTTGGCTTCTCTCTTTGCCTAGTTCTACTTCCTTCTCTCTACCACAGTGTTGATCCCAAGAGTACTACCCACTGCAGCTTCCTGGACTTTAAAGTCAGCCTCAGAGTCAGCTTGCTGGGGATGTGTCCCCAGCTCCCCCTCCTTAACCTGAAATCCCAAACTCTCCATGAAGCTCCTCCTACGAAGTGGCTGTTTGGCTCCATCACAGCTACAAAAACTCACAAGAACAACGCCTACAAATAATGAACACAAAATCAAATTTATTACATACATTTAGTTATGTGTGTGTTTTTTTTGTTTTTTTTTTTTTGCGGTACGTGGGCCTCTCACGGTTGTGGCCTCTCCCGTTGCAGAGCACAGGCTCTGGATGCACAGACTCAGCGGCCATGGCTCATGGGCCCAGCCGCTCTGCAGCACGTGGGATCTTCCCAGACCGGGGCACGAACCTGTGTCCCCTGCATCGGCAGGCGGACTCTCAACCACTGCACCACCAGGGAAGCCCTAGCATTACTTTTATTGTGGTGAAAAACACATAACATGAAATCTATGATATGAACCAGGTTTTAAGTAAACAGTACAGTATTGTGAACTCTATGAGCACTGTTGTAGAGGGATTGCTGGAAATTTTTCATCTTGCAGGACCCATTGGATGGTAACTCCCTATCTTCCCCTCCCCTCTAGCCCCTGGCAACCACCATTCTACTCTCTATTTCAACGAGTTTAACTACTTGAGATGTCTCAAATAAGTGGAATCATACAGTATTTGTCTTTCTGTGACTGGCTTATTTCAGTTAGCATAATGTCCTCCTGAGGCATCCATGTTGCCACATATGACAGGCTTTCCTCATTTTTCAAGGCTGAATAACTTTCCATTGTATGTACATACAGCATTTTCTTTATCTATTCATCCATCAATGGACCTTTAGGTTGTTTCCACCTCTTGGCTACTGTGAATAGTGGTGCAACGAACATGGAAGTGCAAATATCTCTTCAAGATCCTGTTTTCAGTTCTTTTGGATAAATACCCAGAAGTGCATTTTATTATTAATTGTCTTGTTCACAGATTAACCTTATATACATGTCTCAATATCCTTAGAGACCAATTGGAAAATATGTAAATATTCTAATTTGGATTATGTCCCTCATGTCATGATCCTTGCACATTATTCTTTTGCTTACCTTAAGAAATTGTGGTGGGAAGTGTGTTACATACAGGGCTGATTTTATCTTGCCCAAGATCAGGAGTATGAACTAGATCAATTTTTCACAACTTGTGATTTGTGAATGGCCAGCAACGTGTCACAGCATTCCAGAAATTTCATGACAACTATCTCCATATCTCTACTGTCTCATAAAACAATGTAAATAGTTTCCCTTTACAATGGAACAAGAGTGAGCTGACAGAGATCAGGGGAGTGGTCTGTTATTCCCCTGAGTATCACGCATGGATTTACGACTCAATTTTACCTGACTGGACACCATGGTAGTTTTGAGGGGTGTGAAGGTTTATTTTTTTCTTTTTTTACTCTTTCTTGCAAATCAAAACTACAAGGAGTCATCATCACCTCACACCAGTCACAATGGCCATCATTAAAAAGTCTACTGAAACCTTCTGAGACTGAACCAGGAAGAAATAGAAAATATGAACAGACCAATCACAAGCACTGAAATTGAAACTGTGATTAAAAATCTTCCAACAAACAAAAGCCCAGGACCAGATGGCTTCACAGGCAAATTCTATCAAACATTTAGAGAAGAGTTAACACCTATCCTTCTCAAACTCTTCCAAAATATAGCAAAAGGAGGAACACTCCCAAACTCATTCAACGAGGCCACCATCACCCTGATACCAAAACTAAAGATGTCACAAAGAAAAATACAGGCCAATATCACTGATGAACGTAGATGCAAAAATCCTCAACAAAATACTAGCAAACAGAATCTAACAGCACATTAAAAGGATCATACACCATGATCAAGTGGGATTTATCCCAGGAATGCAAGCATTCTTCAATATACTCAAATCAATCAATGTGATACACCATATTAACAAATTGAAGGAGAAAAACCATATGATCATCTCAATAGATGAAAAGAAAGCTTTCGACAAAATTCAACACCCATTTATGATAGAAAACCTTCAGAAAGTAGGCACAGAGGGAACATTCCTCAACATAATAAAGGCCATATATGATAAATCCACAGCCAACATCATCCTCAATGGTGAAAAACTGAAACCATTTCCACTAAGATCAGGAAAAAGACAAGGTTGTGCACTCTCACCACTATTACTCAACATAGTTTTGGAAGTTTTAGCCACAGCAATCAGAGAAGAAAAATAAATAAATGGAATCCAAATTGGAAAAGAAGAAGTAAAGCTGTCACTGTTTGCAGATGACATGATATTATACATAGAGAATCCTAAAGATGCTACCAGAAAACTATTAGAGATAATCAATGAAATTGGTAAAGTAGCAGGATACAAAATTAATGCACAGAAATCTCTAGCATTCCTATACACTAATGATGAAAAATTTGAAAATGAAATTAAGGAAACACTCCCATTTACCATTGCAACAAAAATAATAAAATATCTAGGAATAAACCTACCTAAGGAGACAAAAACCTGTATGCAGAAAATTATAAGACACTGATGAAAGAAATTAAAGATGATACAAATAGATGGAGAGATATACCATGTTCTTGGATTGGAAGAATCAACATTGTGAAAATGACTCTACTACCCAAAGCAATCTATAGATTCAATGCAATCCCTATCAAACTACCACTGGCATTTTTCACAGAACTGGAACAAAAAATTTCACAATTTGTATGGGAACACAAAAGACCCCAAAGAGCAAAAGTATCCTTGAGAAAGAAAAACGGAGCTGGAGGAATCAGGTTCCCTGACTTCAGACTATGCTACAAAGCTACAGTAATCAAGACGGTATGGTACTGGCACAGAAACAGAAAGATAGATCAATGGAACAGGATAGAAAGCCCAGAGATAAACTTACGCACACATGGTCACCTTATCTTTGATAAAGGAGGCAAGAAAATACAATGGAAAAAGGACAGCCTCTTCAATAAGTGGTGCTAGGAAAACTGGACAGGTACATGTAAAAGTATGAGATTAGATCACTCTCTAACAACATACACAAAAATAAGCTCAAAATGGATTAAAGACCTAAATATAAGGCCAGAAACTATCACACTCTTAGAGGAAAACATAGACAGAACACTCTATGACATAAATCACAGCAAGATCCTTTTTGAGCCACCTCCTAGAGAAACGGAAGTAAAAACAAAAATAAACAGATAGGACCTAATGAAACTTAAAAGCTTTTGCATAGCAAAGGAAACCATAAACAAGAAGAAAAGGCAACCCTCAGAATGGGAGAAAATATTTGCAAATGAAGCAACTGACAACGGATTAATCTCCAAAATTTACAAACAGCTCATGCAGCTCAATATCCAAAAAACAAACAACCCAATCCGAACATGGGCAGAAGACCTAAATAGACATTTCTCCAAAGAAGATATACAGATTGCCAACAAACACATGAAAGAATGCTCAACATCATTAATCATTAGAGAAATGCAAATCAAATCTACAATGAGATATCATCTCACACCAGTCAGAATGGCCATCATCAAAAAATCTACAAACAATAAATGCTGGAGAAGGTGTGGAGAAAAGGGAACCTTCTTGCACTGTTGGTGGGAAGGTAAACTGATACAGCCACTACAGAGAACAGTATGGAAGTTCCTCAAAAAACTAAAGATAGAACTACCATATGACCCAGCAATCCCACTACTGGGCATATACCCTGAGATAACCATAATTCAAAAATAGACAGGTACCAAAATGTTCATTGCAGCTCTATTTACAATAGCTAGGACATGGAATCAACCTAAGTGTCCACCAACAGATGAATCGATAAAGAAGATGTAGCACATACATACAATGGAATATTACTGAGCCATAAAAAGAAATGAAATTGAGTTATTTGTAGTGAGGTGAATGGACCTAGAATCTGTCATACCGAGTGAAGTAACTCAGAAAGAGAAAAACAAATACTGTATGCTAACACATATATATGGAATCTAAGAGAATAAAAAAAAAAAGTTCATGAAGAACCTGGGGGCAAGATGGGAATAAAGACACAGACCTACTAGAGAATGGACCTGAGGATATGGGGAGGGGGAAGGGTAAGCTGGGACAAAGCAAGAGAGTGGCATGGACATATATACACTACCAAACGTAAAATAGATAGCTAGTGGGAAGCAGCCACATAGCACAGGGAGATCAGCTTGGTGCTTTGTGACCACCTAGAGGGGTGGGATAGGGAGGTTGGGAGGGAGGGAGACACAAGAGGGAAGAGATATGGGAACATATGTATATGTATAACTGATTCACTTTGTTATAAAGCAGAAACTAACACACCATTGTAAAGCAGTTATACTCCATTAAAGATGTTAAAAAAAAAGTGTATTGAATAGGAGCACACATTTAAAGTGATTTCAATCATGCGTTGTCAATATGCTGTGAGTTTAAGTAATCTTTATTTTAAAAAGGCAAAAATCAAATTAGAGGTATTCAATTTTTGTGTTTTTAACATTAATTTTTAAACTCAAAGAATCATTTTAAGATGTTAGTTAAGAATTCTGACCTAGTAAAGATTACCCTGAAATTTGAGATTTCCATCCTTTATATGCCTCTAATTATCTTCAATTCAAAATCGTTATTCCTTATGCTTCCTGCTTTTAATGAATGGTCTAATATGACTATATAGGGACTTACTTCCCTGGCAGTCCAGTGGTTAATACTCCATGCTTCCAAAGCAGGGAGCGCAGGTTCAATACCTGGTTGGGGAGATAAAAGCCCACATGTCACATGGCATGGCCAAACAAACAAACAAATAAATAAATAAATATAATATAATATAAGTATACATTATACAGAATATGACCAAAATTAAAAATAGTAAAACACTTTATTTTTTTTTATATATTGGAGTACAGTTGATTAACAATATTTTGTTAGTTTCAGGTGTACAGCAAAGTGATTCAGTTATACATATAAAAGTATCTATTCTTTTTCAAATTTTTTTTCCCATTTAGGTTATTACAGGATATTGAACAGAGTTCCCTGTTCTATACAGTAGGTCCTTGTTGGTAATCTATTTCATTTTATTTTTATTTATTTATTTTTTAAATTTTTATTTATTTTTTTTGGCCACACTCTGTAGCCTGTGGGATCTTAGCTCCCTGATCAGGGATCAAACCTGCGTCCCCTGCATTGGAAGCGTGGAGTCCCAACTACTGGACTGCCAGGGAGGTCCCTGGTTATCTATTTTAAATATAGCAGTGTGTACATGTCAATCCCAAACTCCCAAACTATCCCTCCCCCTGTCCCAATCCTTTCCCCCCCTGCACCCCGGTAACTATAAGTTTGTTCTCTAAATCTGTGTTTCTGTTTTGTAAATAAGTTCATTTGTATCATTTTTTTAGCTTCTACATATAAGTATCATTTGGTATTTGTTTTTCTCTGACTTACTTCATTTATTATGATAATCTCCATGTTGCTACAAATGGCATTATTTCATTCTTTTTAACAGCTGAATAATATTCCATTTTATGAATGTACCACATCTTCTTTATCCATTCATCTGTCAATGGACATTTAGGTTGCTTCCATGTCTTGGCTATTGTAAACAGTGCTGCAATGAATATTGGGGTGCAGGTATCCTTTTGATCCATGTTTTTCTCCAGATATATGCCCAGGAGTGGGATTGCTGGATCATATGTTAGCTCTATTTTTAGTTTTTAGTTTTTTAAGGAACCTCCATACTCTTCTCCATAGTGGCTGTACTATTTACATTCCTACCAACAGTGAAGGAGGGTTCACTTTTCTCCACACCCTCTCCAGCATTTATTTTTTGTATTAATATTTGTATTGATATTCAATCTAAAAACAAAACACAAAATTACCAAATAATTACAAATAGCAAGATTTCCCAATGGCAGATGATGTAAGTTGTTTTTATATATTTTCAATACTATAGTATTTAATGTTCCACATACATTGGCTTCAAATATAAATTACGTCTTTTTTATTATTTATTTTTAAATCACACTTTTCCTGCATAATTAAGATAAATTAACCAGTGAATGTCACTTCTCGTTTGAAATAAAAGCTAAAACTAGTCTTATGTGTCTTAAGAATAGTCAGAAAAGTGTACTAAAATTTAACCTATTACACCAGTGTATCTCAGGAGACACTGTTTCCTGATCTATCTCAGCAGAGAGAATACATTTAGATGAAGCACCAATATGACATCCAAGAGAAATTGGAAGGTAATTTAAATTTTTACTGCTGCTTTTGGAAAACATTAAAGAGGGACTACATTTTTAACTCTGAGCAAAATGTGTTAAAATCTCTTTATCTGAGAATCTCTTTCAATATCTTTCACAATGTGGCAAGGTAGTCACTCCCAATCTCCCTTCTCCTTCCAACCCAACCATCAAATTCTTTCTCCCTAAATTTTTGCAGTTGCTTCCACTGTCCTGATTAAGTTATAGATTTAAAGTAATAATAAAATAAAAAGGCAACCCTGATTGCTCCTTAAGCAATAAAAGAGTCTTTCTCTTAATGTGGACATGGGGAAAAGGTTGTTACTATTCAGTCAATATTTTTTTCTTTGATCCTTGAACTTCTATGTTCTTCCAGTACTCTTAAAAATGATGTATGATTTATATTTTATAAAATGTACAGATCTTAAAAGTACCGTTGGACGAATTTTGACAAATATGTACACTTGTGAATGTTCAAACTATATGGAATATTTCCATTAGCCCAGAAAATTCCACTGCACCCTTGTCAACCAACAGGTTCCCTACAATTAATGGAGCTATTCAGTGTTATGATTTCTATTATTATTTTATGAATTATTCATACTTTTCATGTAGCAGTACTGCATTCCTTTTTATTGCTTTTTTTTTATCCATTCTCTTCTTGAGGTACATTTGGTTTTTCCAGGTTTTGGCTCTCCTGCTATTTTGCATTTAATAATATACAGATCTAATATGTTTTTACTTAAAACTAGTTTGTTCATTTCTCATCTATCATATCAGCCAAAATTGAAGTCTAACAGTTGCCCATTTAGGGGAGATTATGGAGCAGCCACAACTCATATATTCTGCTGGATGGAATGTAAATTATTATAATCACTTTGGAGAGCAATTTGGTAATATTTAAGAAAGCTGTAGAGATGCATTCTCCATTATCCAGTAATTCCACCCCTACTTACATATTCTAAAGAAACTCTCAGATATATGAATAAGGAAACATCTACAAAAATGTTCACAGCAGCATTTTTTATAAAACCTAAAATATCAAAACAGCATCAATGTGTTGTCAGAGAAGAATGGAAAAATTGTGATATATATCCTTAAATTGAACATTATTTGGCAATGAAAATAAGTGTGGGTTACTTGTATCTACTTGGATAATTCTCACAAATATAATATCAAGCAAAAAAGTTTAAAAGAATGTTATGATATTTTTCTAAATGTATTTAAAACAACAAAATAGCACATATGTAGAAAAAACCAAGAAATATGTAAAAATGATAATCATCATATGGAGAATAACAGTTACCTCTGCAGAAACTAGAGAGAGATAAGAGACAGGAAGCTTCAACTAATTTTCTTTAAGCTGGGCTGCAGATACATGAGTGGTCACTATAATATTCCTTGTGTCTTCTATTATGTCTGAAATATTTAGCAATAATAACAAATTTTCTTTCATGATACTAAACCATCCAAAAGTGAACACATAATCCAACAAATTCCTAAGAGGATCTTTCAGAAAGTATATTAAGATTAAAAGAGTTTAAGTAGGGCTTCCCTGGTGGCGCAGTTGTTGAGCGTCCGCCTGCCAATGCAGGGGACACGGGTTCGTGCCCCGGTCCGGGAAGATCCCACATGCCGCGGAGCGGCTGGGCCCGTGAGCCATGGCCGCTGAGCCTGCGCGTGCGGAGCCTATGCTCCGCAACGGGAGAGGCCACGGCAGTGAGAGGCCCACGTACCGCAAAAAAAAAAAAAAAAAAAAAAAAGAGTTTAAGTAAGAACGTTTGGGAAACACTGAAGGGGCAGAACTTCCAGATTACTGATTCTCTGAATCAGCATTGCAAACGGTCAAACATGCTGCGTGAGGGACTGAGCAGCTACTGAAGGGGATCTGGTATCTTCTCAGGACTTGAAGGGTTGCTTTGCAAAGACATTTTCAGATGGATCCTTTTTACTATTTATGCTAAAACATACCATTTAACTAGATCAGAATGTATATGCACATATAGATAATTCAGGGACAGTGATATACTGGTACATGTTTAACAACCAGCTTAGGGAGAGGAGGACTGATTTAGTAGGAGTGGTCAATTCCAACGTTGTAAACACTCCCACCACAGCTGATATACTACCAACTTGCTTTTGATGAATGCAAAGTTGGGAAGAGATATGCACTTCGGCTGGTACCAGCCAGCTCTGGCACATCACGGTGGGAGACAGGTGTCAGAGAAGACTTCCCCTGAGATGGGAGAAGTCTGATACAGTGGAAGTCACCCATGGCCCAAAATGATACTGGGATTTTCCCAATGATCAAACGAACGCAAAGTGATTCAAAAACTACACTGAAGGAAGGGTAAAAGAGGAGAAGAGAACTTAATGGAAAAAGTTAACACTATTTCTTATGTGAAACTAAAAGTAAAATTTTGCAACCTTGGGACTTCCCTGGTGGTGCAGCGGTTAGGAATCCACTTGCCAATGGGGGGGACACAGGTTCATGCCCTGGTCCAGGAAGATCCCACATGCCTTGGAGCAACTAAGCCTGTGCGCCACAACTACTGAGCCTGAGCTTTAGAGCCCATGAGCCACAACTACTGAGCCCACGTGCCACAACTACTGAAGCCCATGTGCCTAGAGCTTGTGCTCTGCAACAAGAGAAGCCACCGCAATGAGAAGCCCGCGCACCGCAACAGAGTTGCCCCCTGCTCGCCACAACTAGAGAAAGGCTGCGCGCAGCAACGAAGACACAATGCAGCCAAAAATAAATTAATTAATTAAAAAAAATTTTGCAACCTTTCCTGCATTTCAGAGGCTAAGTCTTATCCTTCTGGAAAGCAGATCTATTTCCAATAAAATGCTCCAATGTCTTGAATACTCTAAGTTGGTGGTAGTGCATTATTATCACAATGAAATGATGGTGTCCTTGATAGAAAAAAGTCAACAAATACAAGTAAAAGTGCTCAGCTAATAAGAAAACATGCAGAAATGTACGGACTTGTTTACATACGGAGATTACACAGAGTCAGTTTCTCAGTTCCCAAAACTATCATGGAGAGAGGTAGGATGCACAGCTGCGTGTTATTCCATGCATGAGGAGAAGGAATAAAACCAGGTTAGAGAAGTTTCTCGTGCATTCAATGAGTGGTTTTCGATCCTCTTGGCCCTCCTCCTCACCACCGAATTGTGGGAAAGAATTAGGCTACAATTGTACCTCTTAACAGGTGCATGAATCAACTGTAAAAACAACCCCCAACATGTTTCTTAACGTTTTCTGAGGAGCAGAGGTCAATTTTCCAGTCTATTCCATAAACACATCCAGACTTCAGGAGTCCTGGAGGATCATTCCTAGAGGCAGATTAAGTACTTTGTGATGGGATTAAAATCTCACATGATGTGGGAAATTCTGTGATTAAATCCCTTGTTTTTGTGAATCTATACCTTCAGCTCAGCACCTTAGACACCTACATTCGTTAAATGATTCAATATGCAATTTTTTCTTTAACCCTAGATTAAAACTAGAAAGATGATCAAATCTCAAAAGTTCTGTTTTTAGGGTAAAACAGGATGAAACCCTGAACAAAGTGATTTTCCTAAGGGGACTTAAGAATATTACTATACCAGCTTCTTTGTTAAAGATTTAACATAAGATAAAATTTCTAAAATTTTTGATTGGGAATGTTGTATACACGGAGCTGGCTTATAGTAAATATTGCTACATATATAACTTTAAAAAACACTTCCATTATTTCCAGAGACCCATAAAAATAAATTTTGCTGTTCTCATTGTTTAATAATAGATTTTTAATTACTGCTTATTTTTTTCCTTGGGAATTGAGAGGTTTGTTTCATTTTCTGTCTACTTTACAGAAAAATAATATACTCAAGAATTTATTTTTTTCAAGGATTTGTGAATACTTTTTCCTTGTGTTTATTCCGGGGTCTCTCCAGCTATCAAGGCTTTAAGGCATGTGTGACACAAATAGTAATTCCAAAGAGATCTGCTTTAGTAATTTTTCTCAGGTACCACACAATTGACTGTTAGGTTATTTCTTAACCTGTCTTTATACCCTCAACTGAAATGCATTTAAGAATGTATTTTTTGGAGGTTATTTTCTTAACCTGTCTTTATACCCTCAACTGAAATGCATTTAAGAATGTATTTTTTTGGCCTTCCCTGGTGGCACAGTGATTAAGAATCTGCCTGCCAGTGCAGAGGATAGGGGTTCAAGCCCTGGTCCAGGAAGATCCTACATGCCGCGGAACAACTAAGCCCGAGTGCCACAACTACTGAGCCCAAGCACCACAACAACTGAAGCCCGCATGCCTAGAGCCTGTGCTCTGCAACAAGAGAGGCCACTGCAATGAGAAGCCCATGCACTGCAACGAAGAGTAGCCCCCGCTCGCCGCAACTAGAGAAAGCCTGGGAGCAGCAACGAAGACCCAGTGAAGCCAAAAATAAATTAATTAATTAGTTTTTAAAAATGATGTATTTTTTCATAAATTTGAACTGATGCCTAAAATTTTTGAAAAAAGGGTTTTTTTCCCTAATCTTTTGGTGTATAAACACTACTTGAAATGTCACCAAGACTAATCAACTAAAAAGTAGCCTCATTGTGAAAATTACTGACTTTTTGGAAAAAAACATGTGCTCCTTTAAATGATATTTTTTTCACTCAGTAGTTTACCTACAAGGGAAATTTTCAATTAATATCGTAACAGCTACTTGAATCTCAAAGAGGAGCAGGTTGCCTGAATTGACCCAGGTTAATTACATTAGATGGAGACAATCTCTCCCAAAGCAACTGGATCAGCCTAAACCTTTAATTAAGATTTATTTTTTCCTTGGTAGTCTAAAGGGTTTTTGGGGGGTCTTTCAGACTCCCATTTAAAAGAAATTTTGCTACTTCTTTTTATCCTTCTATATATATATATATATTTTTTAACATCTTTATTGGAGTATAATTGCTTTACAATGGTGTGTTAGTTTATGCTTTATAACAAAGTGAATCAGCTATACATATATCCCCATATGTCTTCCCTCTTGCACCTCCCTTCCCCCCACCCTCCCTATCCCACCCCTCTAGATGGTCACAAAGCACCGAGCTTATTTCCCTGAGCTATGAGGCTTGATGCAAAGAAAATATGCTATTTTTGAAATAGGAGAAATATATATTCAATGTTCCTACATAGGCTAATCTTTAAGCTGCTGTCAACTAATAGCTTGATGACAATGAACTGACAGCTAGTTGAGAACTTTATAGTTACCTTTCAAGGCATAAGTGAGACAGAGATAAAGGAGGAAGATAGTAGAGAGAAAGGCGAAGAGCAAAGACTTATCTTCCCCTCATTCAAAACGCTGTCTCTGGGACATCTGTTTCAGATGCATTTTCTCATGCAGACTTCAGGAAGCGAACCAAAATGACAATAAAGAGATAAAGAAGGTAAAAGTCATAAATCCGTAAGGATAAAGAGAATTGTAGAAGAGACAAGAGCAGACAGGTCCAAAAACAAATCTTTTTTAAATAAATAAATTTATTTATTTATTTATTTATTTATTTTTGGCTGTGTTGGGTCTTCGTTGCTGCACGTGGGCTTTCTCTAGTTGCGGTGAGCGGGGGCTACTGTTCGTTGTGGTGCACTGGCTTCTCACTGTGGTGGCTTCTCTTGTGGAGCACAGGCTCTAGGCACACGGGCTTCAGTAGTTGTGGTGCTTGAGCTCAGTAGTTGTGGCACACGGGCTTAGCTGCTCTGTGGCATGTGGCATCTTCCTGGACCAGAGCTCGAACCCATGTCCCCTGCATTGGAAGGCGCATTCTTAACCACTGTGCCACTACGGGGGTTCCCCCCAAAATTTAGAAATAGAAAAACAGACAGATGAGTGATAAAGGATTTAGCTGGCTTGAGAAAGCTAAAAGTCACCTGCCTTCTTAAAAAGCAAATCTGCTGTCTCTACAAAACAAAATGGCTTATTCAGTATGTTGTAATAACCTCTAATGGAAAAGAATCTGAAAAAGAATATATATTCTTTTGCTGAAGAATATATATATATATATATATAATATATATATATATATATTATATATATATATATACACTATATATATATAGTTTCATTTTACACCTGAAACTAACACAACATTGTAAAACAACTATACTTCAAGTAAAAAAAAAAAGGCTGAGGAACTGAAAGTAGGGGGCAGATAGGGCTTGAAACAAAAGGGATAATTGAGATACCCTAGAAGAAGCCGTTCAATAATAGATCCTTCCCCTACCCTGTGCCCCAGAATTGAGCACACTCTTGAGAAGAGGAATGAATGTTGGATTGAGAATAGTGGGAGCCATATTCTTACCATACTCCATCCCCAGTCCTAGACAAGAAGGAAGGAAGGAGAGGAGGAAGGAGGGCAATTTTACTTCCTTTTACACACCCTATGGTGTAATAATGACGTACTGAGATCTGCACTTGGATTGAAACAGACATCTCTCTTGGGATGCTGTGGCACATAACTCAAATGAGCCGATAACTAAAAAGTTATTTCTATTTAGCTTCAAACTTCATTATGAGGATTGCAGCTTTTTAATTTTTTACACATTTTCTTAATTGTGTTTTGCTTTGTACAATATTAAAATTAGTTTTAATTTCCTATTCATTTGCTGACTGAGAGTGGGGAGATACAGCCTGAAAGTTGAGTGGATGCTTAAAAATGTAGCACCCACAGAAATGGATACCTGGTAAACACATTTCCTTCGTAAGAATGTCAATCAAGTTAAATTTATATTGGATCTCTAAGACTAGATTCCAGCCATCTTAAGAATCAATAACGATCAGTAGTTATTCTAGGAATCAAGATGATCATTTAGAATATATTTATTCCAAGTGAATAAAAGGCACATGACTTGAGTCCACAGGAAATAGTCACAGACAAACTTAAATGCAAGGAATGATGTCATCTAAACCAACTTCATCTCCTAGAATAGTGGCAAAACTCAGGAGTGTAGTCAGCAATGTATAAGAAATGTACGGAATGCTTTATCCCCAGTCCTGTTACTTGACAGATTAAAGGTGCTCATTCCCACATGTTAGTATGGCACCATAGGTTTGATGTGATTCTTCATTATTAAAAAGCAAGCAAACAAACAAAATTTTACAGAATTAGCAGTAATGGTTATTTGTTCCAAGTGGATTTTCATCAGTTATTGCGAACCGCCAGATGTGGTTGGCCATTTGCATATTTCCATGAGCTCTTTTCTCATAAAGATTTTTAAATGTATGATTTCAAAAATAATTTTATCCCAAACCAGCTTATGTCAAAAGAGAAATAATTTCTCTCCCTCTCATATTCTCTCTCTCTCTGTCTTTACATCCCAGTTGATAAGATGTTCATACTACCATGGACATAGATATAACTACAATGAAATAAACTGTTTCCTATAACACAGGGTTGCAGTCTATACTCTTCTCTCAGATCTCTTCTTTTCAAGGATAATTCTTTAAGTTATATTTACTTAAAGAAATAATAAAGTATTTTATGGAGAAAGATGTTATAAAATTTTTCAAATAAAATAAATACACTTTTCTTGACATTATTTTAATGTTCAACATGTCAATGATCCAGAGATTATTTTTCTTGCTATATTTATATATACTATTAGTTTTCATTTCTTCCTTTTAGAGTTACTGTTACCTTACAATTACTATACACATATGATACATACATTCCTACATATATGTGGGTTTTAAAACATGAATGAAAAGATATATATAGGAAGACAAAATAGGAGTAAAGATAAAAGACACCAAATAGAAAACAGTAACAGTAACAAATATAGTAAATATTAATCCAACTATATCAATAATCATTTTGCATGTCAGTGGTCTAAATGCACAAAACAAAAATGGAGATTATTACAGTGGATCAAAAAGCATGACCCTACTATATGTTGTCTACAAGAAACCCACTTTAAATATAAAGACTTATTCAGATTAAAGTAAATGGATGGCGAAATAAAAACCATGCTAATACTAATGAAAAGAAAGAAAGCAAGGGAAGCTATATTGATTTCAAAAAGAGCAAACTTCAAAACAAGAAACATTATTAAGGATAAAGAAGGGCATTACCTAGTGAGAAAGAGGTCAATTCTCCTAGAAGACATAACAATCTTTAAGGCGTATGTGTCTAACATCAGGGTGTCAAACTCCACGATGCAAAAATTGATAGAACTGCAAGGAGAAATAGATGCATCTACTATCACAGTTGGAGACTTCAAAAACCCCTCTATCAGAAACAGACAGAAGTAGCAGGCAGAAGCACATAGTTGAATTCAACAACACCACCATCAATCAATTGGACATAATTGACATCTATAGACTAGTTTATCTAACAACAGCGAAACACACATACCTCTCAAGCTCATGTGGAACATTCTCCAAGACAGACTACACGCCTGGCCATAAAACACACTTTATCAAATTTTAAAAATAGAAATTATAAAATGTCTGCTTTCAGACCACAGTGGAATTAAACTAGAAATCAGTAACAGGAAGGTAACTGAGAAATCCCAACATACATGGAGATTAAGCAACACACTTCTAAATAAGACATGGATCAAAGAAGAAATCGCAAGAGAAATTTTAAAATATTTTGAACCAAGTGAAAATTAAAATACAACTTATCAAAATGTGGGGGGCACAGAGCAAGCAGTGCTTAGAGGGAAAATACAGAATTCAATGCATATAGTAGAAAAAACAAGAGATCTAAAATCAGTCACCTAAGTTTCTACCTTAGAAAACTAGAAAAAAAAAAGAGCTAATTAAACCCAAAGTAAGCAGAAGAAAAGTAGTAATAAGAATTAGAACAGAAATCACTGAAACTGAAAAGAGGAAACCAATAAAGAAAACCAATTAAACCAAAAGCTGGTCATTTGAAATGTTTAATAAAGTCACTAAGCCTCTAGTCAGGCTTAGAGACCTGAATCTGAATCTTACCACTGGCCACATAGGAGAAAAAATGACCCTAAAGGCAGCAGTGCCAGTCTTTCATGGAGATGGTTAGTCCCATCTCTCAGTGGAATATGTGCCAACTGACTTTCTCAATATATCTAAAGGGGAGAAGAAAAAGAATAGAGCAGGATGAAGGTGCTCTTTCTGTGGGCATGAATCTGATTCAACACACCTTTTTCTGCCACTGGGGACAAGCGACAGAAGAGAGAGCCATAACCATTTGTGCAGCCTCTAAACACAATTTCGCCTACCCACTTGCAAAAGTATCCCAACTAAGGTCATATAATCTTACCACTCAGATGAATAGCCCATTTTCCTCCTCAGGCAGAGAAAAAGGAGAGTTTCTTTGAGAGTTTTCTTCCCATCCTATCCCCACCACCCTCAACTCCACCAAACCCCTCACCTTCTCACCCTGAACCAGCACCCAGCAGAGAACCTTTAAGATAGAAAGAAATTTGATCTTCACTAATGTAACTCCTTCATTTTGTCACTGTGGATGCTGAGGGTCAAAGAGATAAAGCAACATTTCCAACCAGGTAATTCCTGCCAGTGTCACCTTTACTTATGAACACTGAAGCAGTCATCTGTATTATACTTTTTATCACAGTTAGAAAATTCCTTAAATGTCCTCTGCTTATATGGGTTCATATAAAATCTTGAACTGTGATAATAATACATAAAACAATATTTTAGTAACCCATACTTTAATATCATGAATTGTGTTTTTATACTAGAGGATCAATCACAGTCAATGTTTCCATACCTGGGAGTGAAGCATAAAGTATTTTTTTGTAAATCAATAATTTTCTGTAATTAAGCCACATCCAGAAAGAAAATAAATAAATCAGCAAATTGTTCTTTTTATTGCCATTAGCCAGGATTGCATTTTTAATTTGCCACTGTACACTGTTATACTTTAGATTTTGTTAATTTTCATTAGTTTCAGGAAAATGTCTGATGATAGTGTTATGGCCTGAATTGTGTAACATCAAAATTCATATGTTGAAACCATGTCCCCCAATGTGACTGTATTTGGAGATAAGGCCTCTATACAGGTAATTAAGATTATATGAGGTCTTAAAGGTGGGGCTATAATCCCAAATGACTGGTGTTCTTGTATGAAAAGGAAGAGTCACCAGAGATGTGTGCACAGTGGAAAGGCCATGTGAGGACACAGCAAGAAGGTGGTAGTCTGCAAGCCAAGGAGAGAGGCCTAAGAAGACACTAACTCTGCCAACACTTTGATCTTGGACTTCCAGCACCCAGAATTGTGAGAAAATAAATTTTTGTTTCTTAAGCTCAGCCTGTGGTATTTTGTTATAGCAGTCCAAGAAGACTAATACAGAGAACTATTTTTGTGAACTTGTAACCACTTGCCAAACAAAAATTCTTTTCTTTGAAAATTTTACATTTGGAGGGAAAAATGATACCATATATGCTTTATTATAATGTACTTAAGAAAATCAAATAAAGAAATATGGACCTATAGAAGTTGAAAAACTGCGAATGCTTCTTTTGATGGATGGCAATGCTTGTTATTATTTTTGCTTATAGCCCCCAGGATAATAATATTATTAAATTACATAAAGTTTTAACGTTGAATTTTAAAAAAAATCAAACGTAGGGTTGAAAATACTTGTATTCCAGTCTCTCAATATGTAATATGGAAAATGGCATACTACTTACTATTAACATTTTAAAATATTTCCATACATGTCTTTTACAGAGTCAAGGGATTGGGCTTTAAACGGATATAAGAGTTCATCAAATGGATTGGGCTTTAAACAGATATAAGAGTTCATCAAATGGTAAAAATAATAACTTAGGAGTGTATATTATATGTCTTATATATGTTATTTTATTTTATTCCTACTATGATATAAGTAAGCCGAGAAGGTATGAGTGCTCCTACTGCACTGTCCAGGAAATGAAAGCTCAGAATGGTAAAGGGTTAGCTACCAGGACTCACTGTAAGTGAGCATTATTCAGAATTAGAATCCTGATCTTTTGATGTATACATTGCTGTTTTTCCTATCACTCCATACTGACTTACATCTCACTCTGCTTTATTTCTAATAAAAAGAATTTACCTAAAACTTAGTCTCGCAATATGGTTAAATACACAGGTCCAATTTACACCCATCTTATAGTTTCTGGATTTATTTATTAATTAAACACTATTTTCTTCATCCTTCCTCTGGCAAATTTATCATTCCCCATGGGTCACAAAGAGTACAATCATTATTTTTCATTGCATATTCTCAGGGTTAGAGGAAAGAGACATGTGTCCTTGTGATAGAGGAGGGGAAATGAAGAACTATTGAAGGTAATGTTTTATTCTCTAGGCTTCAAGGTCACATGTCTAGGAATGCCCCCAAAGTGCCATGACTCTGAGCCCATATACACCCTTCTAGATACTTAAACATATTCTAATCACATCTATGGGTCTCCTGCGATCGCTTCTGAAATATGCCGTCCTCCTCCTGAAGTTGGCCACTGCTGCCCTGGCATAAAACTGCCACTCTGCCAGGCTCAGCCATCCTGGACTGGTGCCCATCACTGCTGTCACTATGCTAAGCGTGTCTGACCACATCCTAAGCCATAGAACCAAGACAAGGCTGGATCTTTTAATGCCTTACTGAAGATTCAGTGAAAATGGGGAAAATTATAACTCAGAGAGTAAATTATCGACTTCTACTGTATATACATCATCTCAGAGCCCCCAAGTTCATTCCCATTTTCAGGGTCATACAGTATTCCTAGGTGCTGGTCACATACACACATGGCAGCACCAACTCACACCTCTATTCAGTGTCCTGACTACGATCACACCTCTGAGTATCGTCGCTCCTATCCCAAGATCTCATCTGAAAGAAAACTTTCTTTTTCATCCTACTATGAGCTTTACATTCTTGTCACAGGATCTCCATTTTTCCTGGTTGATTAACTGAAGGAATATCTTCTCCCTTAAGGAGAAACCCCTCCCCACCCTCACAGAGATGTGGCATTTTCCACTGGCCCCAATAGAACCATCATATCTGAACACAGTAGCCCTATACCAAGCCATTTCTCAGCATCCTTGTCATCCGGTCTTAGACAACACCACTGATTAGAAATCAAAGGTCCACAAAAACGTTTACACTCAAAAACAAATGACTTTCCTTTTTCTAGTTTCTTTCCAGTGTGTCTAAAATTATGTCTCTCTCTTTCCTGAAATCCTCTACATCTGAGATCTTCATTCCAGAAAACAGCTGCTCGAGCAGTAATACATGCAATCTCAAAGAATAAATTACAGTATACAAGCAGACTACTTTACAAATATATTCATAAAGCAGAAACACATCTCTCAAAGAAGCAGCAAAATCTGTGGAGACATGGCTTTGCCACAAACTTATGCACAACAGTTAAAATCACCAAAGAGACTATAGCGTTTCTCAGTTTATAACATCAGCAGTCATGTTTACACACTGAGGAAAAGAGGCAGGGAAGAAAGAAAGAGATGCTAAAATGCAGAATAAGAGATCCATGCAGAAAAAAATTCTCCTGGGAGCACTATAACTAGGAGATAGAAGGAGGTGGAAGTTAGAACGTTAACTGGATAGATTAACCGCAGATAAGAGGAGACGCTGGTGAAGCCTTGGGAATAGAGGTCTGGGAAAAGACACTGAACTAAAACTGAAACCTCTATGATCTTGGGAATGGATAGAAAACAACACTAGATTTATTTCAATTCCACTTTTAGTACCTGGGTGGTTAGTAAAGAAGCCTCCTTACCTTCCTAAATTTGAATTAACCTTATAAAAAAAGAAGTATTATTGTACCCCTGTTTACTTCTCACATTAAGAAACAAATAGAAAATATGTGATCACAAAAAAATGGAAGACAGCAAGCCTTCATTAAAGTATATAATATCTTGTTCACAGTCAAGAGGCAATATATACGAGAAGCCTTGCATGGTGGCTGGATAATTATAGAGCAGAGTCATTCATTCCAGGAGACAGAAGATAGGATTTCCTCCTCATTAGCTTGAATGTCTCATATTGAGTGTAGGTTAACCATTCAGTCTATGATATGGAACATGGGTCAGACATTATGAAGGAGAGTCTGTGAGTCCACTAAAGCAGACCACCACCATGCCCACAATGTCATCAAGGCTGCCTCCTCTCAGAACTGGCATAACATGTTATAGGGAAAAGAGAAGAAGTTTTGAAATATTCAGATTTTAATATTCTGGATCCTTTGTTTATTAGCAGTGAATTAGACACATACATAAACTCCTTTAACATATGGTAATAAAAGTGGTGCTTCACAAGGTTGCCAGCTTTTCTCTCTCCTGTCTTAGTAGGGCAACACTGCCATGAGTCACCGTAAAAGACAGAACCACAAAAACAACATCAAGGGCAACCATGATCAAAATGTCTGGAGAGTCTATGTAGGCTATCTTCAGCCTGTCTATGTAGAACGAAGCACTGGGCTTAGAAACCAGTCAGAAACTGGGGCAACGCCATAGCACCTCTCAGTTGGAGTGCCTCATGACTCAGTTCTTGGCCCTCTCTCTATATATTTTCTCACCCTGAATGTTTTCATTTGGGTCCTGACCTTATATTCCATCTTATGAGTTTCCTGGGGTGCCATAGCCTAGAACCACCCACTAAGTGACTTAAACCAACAGGAATTTATTGTCTCACAGCTCTAGAAACCAAATGGTCAAAATCAAGGTGTCACTGTCGGTGGGAATGTAAATTGATATAGCCACTACGGAGAACAGTATGAAGGTTCCTTAAAAAACTAAAAATAGAATTACCATATGACCCAGCAATTCCACTACTGGGCATATAACCAGAGAAAACCATAATTCAAAAAGAGTCATGTCCCACAATGTTCATTGCAGCTCTATTTACAATAGCCAGGACATGGAAGCAGCCTAAGTGTCCATCGAAAGGTGAATGGATACAGAAGATGTGACACATATATACAATGGAATATTACTCAGCCATAAAAAGAAATGAAATTGAGTTATTTGTAGTGAGGTGGAGGGAGCTACAGTCTGTCATACAGAGTGAAGTAAGTCAGAAAGAGAAAAACAAATACCATATGCTAACACATATATATGCAATATAAAAGAAGGATGTTTCTGAAGAACCTAAGGGCAGGACAGGAATAAAGACGCAGACATAGAGAATGTACTTGAGGATATGAGGAGCGGGAAGGCTAAGCTGTGACAAAGTGAGAGAGTGGCATGGACATATATATACTACCAAATGTAAAATAGATAGCTAGTGGGAAGCAGCCGTATAGCACAGGGAGATAAGCTTGGTGCTTTGTGACCACCTAAAGGGGTGGGATAGGGAGGGTGGGAGGGAGACGTAAGAGGGAAGAGATATGGGGATATATGTATATGTGTAGCTGATTCAGTTTGTTATACAGCAGCAACTAACACAGCAATGTAAAGCAATTATACCTCAATAAAGATGTTAAAAAAACAAATCAACGTGTCAGCTGGGCCATGTTCCCTCTGAAACCTGTAGGAGAATCCTTCTTTGCCTCTTCCCAGCTTCTGGCAGTTTGCTGGCAATACTTGGCTTTCCTTGGTTTGCAGCTGCATCTTTCCAATCTCTGCCTTTGTCATCCCATGGTGTTCTCTTCTTGTGTGTCTGTATCTCTGTGTCTCTTCTTAAAATGACACCAGTCATGTTGGATTTAGGGCTCAACCTACTTCAGTATGATCTCATCTTAACTTGACTAATTACACCTGCAATGACCATATTTCCAGAAAGTTCACATTCTAAGGTACTGGGGGTTAAAACTTCAACATATCTTTTTAAGAGGTACATTTAAACCTATAACACCACTAATACACTGGTGATTCCCAAATTCATATCTTTAATATTGATTGACCCTGAGCAATCTCTCAGTTGCCTACTTGGCATTTCCACTTGAATACCTAAGTAGTCATCTCAACACGTGCAAAATTTATTAACTGTCCCAACTTCCCACCTCTAAACCTTTCCTTTCTCAGGCTTCTTCATCTCAGTAAATGGGGCTAACATCTGCCTCATTGTTCAATTTAAAAATCTAAAAGTCATCTGTTGTTCTTCCCTTACCCTCATCTCTTGCATGTATTCTAGCAACAGCTTTTTCTCACTCTTCTGCCTCCCAGATGGAAGCTAAGTCATCCATTTCTCTTATCTATTCTGCCACCACACAGGTCCAAATCACCGTGGAATACAAAAAACTAGCCTCCAAATTTATTTCCTTATATCGTCTTTCTATAATCCATTTTTTCATAACAGCAATCAGAGTAATTTTCTAAAAAGATAAATCAAATAATGACATTCCTCTTCTTGAAATGCTCAAAATCTTCCTGCCATTTAGAATGACTTTTATGTATTTATTTTTATTTTTGGCTGCGTTGGGTCTTTGTTGCTGCACTCAGGCTTTGTCTAGTTGCGGTGAACGGGGGCTACTCTTCGTTGCAGTGTGTGGGCTTCTCATTGCGGTGGCTTCTCTTGTTGCAGAGCACGGGCTCCAGGCACACAGGCTTTAGTAGTTGTGGCTCGTGGACTCAGCAGTTGTGGCTCGTGGGCTCTAGAGTACAGGCTCAGTAGTTGTGGTGCATGGGCTTAGTTGCTCCACAGCATGTGGGATCTTCCTGGACTAGGGCTCGAACCTGTGTCCCCTGAATTGGCAGGCAGATTCTTAACCACTGCGCCACCAAGGAAGTCCCTAGAATGACTTTTAAACTTCTCACTATGGTCCACCAGGACTAACAAGGCTTGAATCCAACACCATCATCTCATACCACTACCACGTTGCTTGGCGGACTCATGCTTGGGGGTCACTGGTTCTAAAAACTCTCTTGTTCAAATTGTCCAGGGTCCAAATATGAGGTGCTCATAAGGATACAAATGGGGTTGGAAGGAGTGGAGGAGGAGGGAGAGGAGAAGGAAAGCATAGTAACTGTCATTGCATGGTTGTAGAGGAGATATGGAGTTCACCCAGTTTGACAGATCTACTTTAAAAAGTCCTTCTTTTTTTTTTTTCTTTCATCTTTATTGGAGTATAATTGCTTTACAATGGTGTTAGTTGCTGCTGTATAACAAAGTGAATCAGCTATACATATACATATATGCCCATATCCCCTCCCTCTTGCGTCTCCCTCCCACCCTCCCTGTCCCATCCCTCTAGATGGACACAAAGCACCGAGCTGATCTCCCTGTGCTATGTGGCTGCTTCCCACTAGCTATCTATTTTACATTTGGTAATGTGTACATGTCCACTCTCTCAACTTCATCCCAGCTTACCCTTCCCCCTCCCCGTGTCTTCAAGTACATTCTCTACATCTGCATCTTTATTCCTGTCTTGCCCCTAGGTTCTTCAGAACCAGTTTTTTATATATATATATATTCCATATATATGTGTTAGCATATGGTATTTGTTTTTTCTTTCTGACTTACTTCACTCTGTATGAAAGACTGTAGATCCATCCACCTCACTACAAATAACTCAATTTAGTTTCTCTTTATGGCTGAGTAATATTCCATTAAACAATCCTTGTTTCACCTGTCTTCATACCACTACTTTCCATGTTAACTGATACCTCCAAGTTCTGAGCATTGCAACTGGATTATCTTTTACTGATACTTAAGTTGAGGTATCTTTTCCCTCTGCCAGATCAGGTATTTATCCTCAACTGACTTTTTTAAAAAGATTTTTTTGATGTGGACCATTCTTAAAGTCTTTATTGAATTTGTTATAACATTGCTTCTGCTTTATGTTTTGGTTTTGTGGCCGCAATGCATGTGGGACCTTAGCTCCCCAATCAGGGATCAAAGTCACACCCCCTGCATTGGAAGGTCAAGTCTTAACCACTGGACTGCAAGGACAGTACCATCTCCTCAACTGACTTTCTAGCTTCCAAAATTCATAGCAATCTCTTGTCCACATGTCTCATTCTCTTTGGCCTTATGAATTGATACACTTTTAATTCTTAATTCTTCTTTAGTGAAGTTTGGGGAAGAGAGTAGCTACATGTGTGTAATCAATCTGTCTGATTAATGGAAAGTATCTCTAACATTAATGGTGATTTCTCTATTTCAACTCTTCTATTATAAGTGGCAGAAAACCCTTAGATTTGGGACAAAGTAAACACTATATCATCTGTATAAGATCAATGAATGGGGGTGATAATTAAGAGCAGTGTTTCTCAACTTCAGCACTGTTCTCATTTAGGAACAGATAACTCTTTGTTGTGGGGAGCTGTCCCGTGCATTGGTAAGATGTCTACCAGCATCCCTGGTCACTACCCACCCTCCAAGTCAGGACGACAAAACATCTCCAGAGACTATTAGATGTCTCCTGTGGGGGAGGGGGAAGTGGGGATTTCCCCTGGTTGAGAACCTCTTATTTAAAGATAAATTAGAGTACTGTTACCAGAGTAAGGAAGAAAGGAACAAGCACAAGATAGATACTCTACTTATTAATTTAATCAAAAACAAAAAAAATGACTTGGAAAACCTTGTAGAAAGACATATCCTAATACTTTTGACTGTGTCAAAAGATACAAACTTCCAGCTATAAAATAAATAAGTCATGGGGATGTCATGTACAACATGATGACTATAGTTAATAACACTGTACTGCACTTTTGAAAGTTGCTAAAAGAGTATATCTTAAAAGTTCTCATCATAAGAAAAAAAAATTTTGTAATTTTATGTGGCGATAGATGTCACTTGACTTATTGTGGTGATTGTTTTGCAATTCATACAAATACCGATTATATTATACAACTGAAACTAATATAATATTATATGTCAATCACACCTCAATTAAAAAATACTTTTGACCCTAAATTATTCTATGATCTCAGTAAAAAGAAATCAGACCCCAGGAGAGGTGAAGAATGGAAAGAGCCAAGGAGGCTCTGAGGAACTCAGTGGTAGGATCCCTTGGTCGTCACACAAGTGTTTTACTATTTACAGCATTCAGTGTCTCTCCAGCAATCAGCATTTCCTTTGTCTACATTATATGTCATTATCAATTTATAATTATTGTATATTTTTAACAAATATTTATTTCTCACCCACAATATGTCAGGGACCATTGGGGACACTGTACATACAGCAGTGTGTGTGATATTTAGGACCCCCACCTTCACGGTGTTTGTATTCACATGGAGCAGTTGACAGTGAATAGTAAGCCAATCAATAAATAAATTAACTCTGGTGGTGAAATGTGTTAAAAATGATTGGTGATGGGGGAAGAAGCACAGAAAGCAAGATTAGACTGGGAGTCAGTGAAGATCTACTGCAGAGGTGACACTGACTCAAAACCCAAAA
The DNA here is from genome assembly GCF_003676395.1 of Aethalodelphis obliquidens. Taxonomy (NCBI): domain Eukaryota; kingdom Metazoa; phylum Chordata; class Mammalia; order Artiodactyla; family Delphinidae; genus Aethalodelphis; species Aethalodelphis obliquidens. Next base: position 18,136,972 of record NW_020837945.1, read on the forward strand.
GATAATTAGAGGAGATAGTTAAAGGTTTCCCATATGAAGTTCTGAAAAGAAGACTCCAGGAAAAGAGCCAGAACCATATATGTGTATGTATATATATGTGTGTGCTGTATGTGCTATGTTCTAAATGATTGTGTTCCCCTCAAATTCCTATGTTGACATCCTCATCCTTAAAGGAGATGGTATTAGGAGGTGGGGCCTCTGGGAGGTGATTAGGTCATCAGGGTGGAGCCTTCATGAATGGGATCAGTGTCCTTATATAAGAGACTCCATGGAGCTCCCTCAGCCCTTCTGCCATGTGACAATGAAAAGACAGTGAATTAGGAAGTGAAAAGACAGCCAATTAGGAAGCAGGACCGCACCAGACACAGAATCTGCTTGCACCTTGACCTTTGACTTCCCAGCCTCCAGGACCGTGAGAAATAAATTTCTATTTTTTAGAAACCACTCTGTCTACAGTATTTTTGTTAAAGCAACCTGAACAAAGTCAGTATGTATATATTTGTACACTTAGGTTCACTTTTTCTCTACCTCCTTGCTCCTCTCTGGCTAACTTAGGCCAGCAAACGGCCCATTCTATAGATACTTGCCTGGTCTCTCCTAGCATCACCCTCCTCCACTTTCAGCTCCCACTACTACCTGTCTCATTATTTTGGTATTTCCTAATTTGAATTCATTTGATGGGCTGAACTTATCTTTTTGTTCCAAGTAATGCCAAAATGTGCTTGCCAATATAAGGATTGACTACTTTTGGATCAGATGCCCTTTCCTAATCCAATCAAAAAGTCTATGGTGGAAAAAGATCAGTTAGTACTAAAATACTTGCCTGCAGTTTCCCTTGAGCAGTACTGCAGTCAAGTCAGTTTCTCTTTAAAGAGTCTGTGGGTAGGCAAACTTCCTGACTGACAGATCTCCCAAAATCACCAGCTAAATCACCCTTTGCTGTGTACTCAAGGTCTTTCTACCCTTCAGCTCTGCTATCACTCATGTTCCGTTTTTAATTTATCATCTGGAGAAATCCCTGGGAGATATCAGAAGAATCATCCTAACAGTAGCAGAGGTTAAAAGTAAATATATAAGTATATTTCTCCCTCACAACAGTGTAAGATTGAAACTGATTTTCCCCAGACACAGAAATGAACTTATGGTTTATATTTCTTAATTCACATTCTCTGGTGTGAGTCATAAACACATTTATGGAACCAAAAATTATTGTCCAGACATTTGAGCCAAATCACGTTTAAAGCTTTGGATAAAATAGCCATGAACAGAATAGATGCAACTGTTACCTTTTGGCGCTTACACTCCCACTGCATAGTGGGGCCATGCAGTGACTATTTACCATACCTCTCTGACTGCCCAGCACTCCCTGAGTGCCCCTCCAGTGTTTTGCAAATTTTCCACCTAAGCAAGCCTGCCTCCCTAAGGAAGATCCCCGAAACTCAACATTCCAGGGTCTCTTACAACTAAATCACAGGCATATGACCATAACCCTGCCCCTCACATGCATTGTTGGTATTAAATGCAAAAGAATATGCCGTGAAGATGAAGGGACACACGGACTCTACATTTTGTGAGGGTTACGTGACATTGCAAAGTCATCCAGGCTAGAGAGGGATCAGTAAGAGGGATTTTTGTATTTGGAACCCAAGATGTAGAGTCCTCAGTTAAGCAGCTTCATGGTCTAATTTGTGCATTTTCTACATTTGTGAGGTCCAATATGGTAGCTAATAGCCATATGTATCTATTGGACTCTTAGACTGTGGCTGGTGTAACCGATAAACAAAATTTTTAAATTAAGATTTCAAAACTGCTGCTTCATTTAGTTATTAGAAAACTTTTACATATATTTGGTATTATACCATATACATTACTTTTTATTTGAAGTCTTCAAAATACTGTGTGTATTTTATGTAACAGTCCATCTCAATCTGGGACATGGGGAGGGGGAAAGCTAAGCTGGGATGAAGTTGAGATAGTGGCATGGAAATACATACACTACCAAATGTAAAATCGATAACTAGTGGGAAGAAACCACATAGCACAGGGAGATCAGCTCGGTGCTTTGTGACCACCTAGAGGGGTGGGATAGGTAGGGTGGGAGGGAGATGCAAGAGGGAGGAGATATGGGGATATATGTATATGTATAACTGATTCACTTCGTCATACAGCAGAAACTAACACACCATTGTAGAGCAATTATACTCCAATAAAGATGTTAATAAATGAACAAAAATAAAAAGTAATATAAAATATCTCATTAATGATATCTTAATTACATGTTATAATAATATTTTGGATGGATCAAGGTAAATAAAATATATCCTTAAATTAATTTCACCACTTTCATTTTACTTTTTTAACATGGCTATGGAAAACTTTACATACGCGGCTCATGTTATATTTTTATTGGATAGCAATTTTCTAGACCAATTGGTTCTCAAATTTTAATATGCATCTGAATTAACTCGAAGGCATGTTAATCAGTGTTTTAATTGACAGTAACAGAGGGTGAATCAAGGAAGAATCTGAAGAAATAACATTTCAGGTGAGGTCTGAAGTGAAGATTTAGGGAGAAACCTGCTACAGAGTGGTGGAATAGCATGAGCTAGGATTCTGAGGCAAGAAACTGATTGGTATTTCTGGGAAGCCCCAAGAGGCTCTTGAGGCCAGATCATAGCGGGGAAGGAGGAAAAGGTAGTAAGACATTGAGAAAGGCAGATGAGAACCAACCTGTGCATGGCTTCTGTAGGTCTTGGTAAGGAGTCTGAATTTTACTCAAACTGCAAAGGAAATAGATGAAAGAATTTCAGTCAGTGGATTATGGGGATCTGATACAATTTCTAAAAGATTACTCAGGCCAATGCCTGGAAAACTGATTGAATATGAGTAAAGTGGAAATGAAGAGAATAGTAAGAAGTCTATGACAGCAATAAAGGGAGGTCTAAGTAAAATATGCTAAGACAAGCTAATGGAATTCTAAATCACTACTGACAATAATGATTATGAAGACTGTACAAATACTAAAAAAGTTTAGGACACAGTGTTAACTGAAAAGAGCAGGATAAAAATTGAACAGATATTATGCTTCAATTATGTGAGCTACATATGCATACAAAGTCTTAAATGAGACTACACCCCAACTACGTCAAAAAAGAAAAAAAAATATGGATAATATTTTTCCTTTATATTTATATTTTCCTCCAAAATTTTAAATTAATATAATATTACTTTACAACATAAATTGGAAATTTTTCTTTAGTTAACTGAAAGATTTCTCTTGCCTGTCCTCTTAGTAGGGTGAAATATTTTTATCAGCCCAGAAGATAAAATTGTTGATAAGTCAAATTTGCATTTGTGTTTATCATGGTAGAGTGTTTCAGTTTATTTTTTTTAATACAAAGAGGCATTCCATTAGCTTTCCTATATGATTATTTGCATTACAACAACAAAAAAGATATTATCTGCTTGAAGAATTCCTAGTTCTGTTAAAAATAATGCATCAGATCTCTGACTGGAAAACAATGGTGACCATCTGATTTCAAATCTCCCCATATAACTTCTCAGCAACAAAAAGAACATAATATTTTCCAAACAGTTATGATTTATGTACTTAAATGCTTAACAATTGTTATATGCTAATTCTATATCCTCTTACCCTACTACCCTAAAAAAAGATCAAAATGTATAGAAACTATACAAGTATGATTATTGAAGGTGAATTCCTCTATAACCTTGGAGTAGAAAAAGGCTTTCTAACTATGACTTCAAAATCCAGATAGCAAAAAATAAAATTTAAAAATTTGACCTCTTAAAAATAAAAATTATTTGCATAGCATAAGCACCACAAGAAAAGCCAAAAGAGAAATGACAAGCTGGGAGAAAATAATTGCAATATATGTCACTTTAAAATATCTAATATATTAATATACAAAGAACTTTAGTTGAGCAAAAGCACACCAAAATCCTACAGAAAAATGGGCAAAGATTTGAACATATAATTAACAAAAAGATGAAAATTAATACCTTATGAAAAGATGTTCAGGGGGGCGCCTTCAAGATAGCAGAGCAGTAAGACATGGAGATCACCTTCCTCCCCACAAATACATCAAAACTACATCTACATGTGGAACAACTCCTACAGAACACCTACTGAATGCTGGCAGAAGACGTCAGACATCCCAAAAGGTGAGAAACTCCCCACGTATCAGGATAGGGTAAAAGAAAAAAGGAAAAACAGAGACAAAAGAATAGGGACAGGACCTGCACTTCTGGGAAGGAGCTGTGAAGCAGGAAAGGTTTCCACACACTAGGAAGCCCCTTCACTGG